>NC_043701.1:119514957-119517724 GCF_006229205.1 Suricata suricatta | reverse complement strand
ACAAACCTAGGGTTGAAGGGGGAGGGGGAGTGATTAAGGGAGGTGGGGGAAATGGAGGAGGCACTTGTGGGGAAGAGCACTGGGTGTTATATGGAAAACAATTTGACAATAAACTATTAAAAAATAAATAAATAAAAAGAAGCTTTCTATCACCTCCAAAATGATATAATTTAATTAATTAATAACTCTAATTGCTCATAATATCACCTCTACTTTTCTAGAAAAGATTCAGTTTTTTTAATTCCAATCACAGAAGGGTAGAATTGTATAGTGTCTTAAGACAGAATTGAATATCAGAGCTAGTATTGATCAGACTAGTGAAGTACAGAGGCCTTCAGTTTAATTTTTGAAAATAACTTTCTTATTCCCCTAATCATGTTGCCATATGGATTCAGGGGTTACTTAGGTGGCTATCTTACTTTACAGTATGTCATGTATCAACTCAAAATGGAATCTCTTACTAATTTTAAGATAGCTTCTGTCATCTTGCTTTAGAGATAGTAAAGCCAGTGACCCAGAGACTTGTGTGTGCCTAAGGTTGTGCATTTTTACTCAATGTACCTTTCTCTCTGTGTGTCAGTGTGAATAGTTTTGATTTCTGTATATTTAAGATCACTGATCTCGTCTTCTAGATTACATAGTAACTCATTCAGATGCTAAGACTTTTCTTCTCTAGAATTGCCATTTTAAAATGCATTTCTTTCATTTCTTCAGTTCTTAGATTAATTATGATTTTGTTCTCCTTTCTCTGATATACTCTGCATATGAATTATAGTTGCTTTGCTCTCCCCAAGTCTGACTTTTTTTCTTAATATTCAGAGATTCATGGGCTGTTTTTGTGATCTGCCTTTCTGTACAAACAAGGAATACCCTCCAGGCAAGGATTCAGGGAAATTACAGGGTTCATATTGCCTATCACTTACTAGAGCTGTATGTTACATATTTTATAATGTCTGCAAGTTTTGGCCTATTTTTTCCAATTTATTATTTTTCAAATAATGTTTTCCAAATTATTATTTTTGATATGAGGATAGGGTCAATACTGAATGCACTCTTTTTTTTTTTTTTCAGAGACAGAAGTCTTTTTTCTTTATTTTTTGTTTGTTTTTGTTTTAATTTAAATTCAAGTTAGTTAACATCCAGTGTAGTATTGGTTCAGGAGTAGAAACCAGTGATTCATCATTTACATATAACACCCAGAGCTCATTCCAGCAAGTGCCCTCCTCAGAGCCCATCACCCATTTTCTCCAACCCTCCACCCATCTCCCCTCCAACAACCCTCATTTTGTTCTCTGTATTTAGAAGTCCTTTATGGTATGCCTCCTTGTTTTTACCTTATTTTATTTTTCCTTCCCTTCCCCTGTGTTCATCTGTTATATTTTTTAAATTCCACATATAGATGAAATCATATATTTGTCTTTTTTAACTTACTTATTCCACTTAACATAATATACTCTAGTTCCATCCACATCATTGCAAATGGCAATATTTCATCTTCTTGGATCACCAAGCAATATATATATATGTATATATACACACACACACACACATACATATATATGTATATGTATATATATTCCATTGTATGTATATATACTACATTTTGATACATTCATCAGTAGATGGACATTTGATCTTTTTCTATACTTTGGCTATTGTTGAAAGTGCTATTGTAAAAATTGGGGTGCATGTGCCCCTTCAAATCAGCACATCTGTACCCTTTGCATAAGTACCTAGTAGTGTAATTGTTGGGTTGTAGGATAGGTTTTTTGTTTTCTTGTTTTTGTTTTTTTAAATTTTTTGAGGAACCTTTACCTTGTTTTCCAGAGTGGCTGTACCAGTTTGCATTCCCGCCAGCAGTGCAAAACAGATCCTCTTTCTCCACATCCTCACCAACATCTGTTGTTGCCTGAGTTGTTAATGTTAGCCATTCTGACTGGTGTGAGGTGGTATCTCATTGTAGTATTGATGTGTATTTCTCTGATGATGAGTGAAGTTGAGCATATTTTCATGTATCCGTTAGCCATCTGGATGTCTTCTTTGGGAAAGTATCTATGTCTTTTCCCATTTCTTCATTGGATTATTTGTTTCTGAGGTGTTGAGTTTGATAAGTTATTTATAGATTTTTGATACAAACCATTTATCAGATATGTTGTTTGTAAATATCTTCTTCCATTCCATCGGTTGCTTGTTAGTTTTGTTGATTGTTTCCTTCAGTGTGCAGAAGCTTTTTATCTTGATGAGGTCCCTGTAGTTCAATTTTGCTTTTGTTTCCCTTGCCTCTGGAGACATGTTAAGTAAGAAGCTGCTGCAGTCGAGGTCAAAGAGGTTGTTGCATGTTTTCTCCTCTAGAACTTTGGTGGTTTTCTGTCTTATATTTAGGTCTTTCATCCATTTTGAGTTTATTTTGCATATGGTGTAAGAAAGCTGTCCAGGTTCATTCTTCTGCATATTGCTGTCCAGTTTTTCTAACACTATTTGCTAAAGAGACTGTCTTTTTTCCATTGGATACTCTTTCATGCTTTTCAAGTATTAGTTGGCCATACATTTGCAGGTGTATTTCTGGGTTCTCTATTCTGTTCCATTGATCTATGTGTCTGTTTTTGTGCCAATATCATACTGTCTTGATAATTACAGCTTTGTAATACAGCTTGAAGTCCAGGATTATGATGACTTCAGCTTTCTTGTCTTTTTTAACATTATTTTGGCTATTCAGTGTCTTTTCTGTTTCCATAAAAATTTTAGGATTGTTTGTTCTTTTTTTTTT
>NC_043701.1:119470169-119514857 GCF_006229205.1 Suricata suricatta | reverse complement strand
GATTATGATGACTTCAGCTTTCTTGTCTTTTTTAACATTATTTTGGCTATTCAGTGTCTTTTCTGTTTCCATAAAAATTTTAGGATTGTTTGTTCTTTTTTTTTTCAATATTTTATTGTCAAGTTGTTTTCCATACAACACCCAGTGCTCTTCCCCACAAGTGCCCTCCACCATCACCACCACCCCTTTTCCCCCCTCCCCCTTCCCCTTCATTTCATTTTCAGCATTCAATAGTCTCTCAAGTTTTGTATCCCTCTCTCTCCCCAACTCTCTCTCCCTCCTCCGCTTCCCCTGGTTCTCCATTAGGTCTCTCATGTTTTCCTGCTAGACCTATGAGTGCAAACATATAGTTTCTGTCTTTCTCTGCCTGGCTTACTTCGCTCAACATGACACCCTCAAGGTCCATCCACTTTCCTACAAATGGCCATATGTCATTCCCTCTCATTGTCATGTAGTACTCCATCGTGAATATATACCACATCTTCCTGATCCACTCATCAGGTGACAGACATTTAGGCTCCTTCCATGTTTTGGCTATTGTTCTTAGCTATGTGAAGAATGTTGGTGTTATATTGGTAGGGATTGAATTGAATGTGTAGATTGCTTTGGCTAGTGTAGACATCTTAACAGTATTGGTTCTTCCATTCCATGAGCATGGAATATTCTTCCATTTCTTTGTGTTCTTTTCAATTTCTTTCATAAGCTTTTTATAGTTTTCAGCATAGAGATCTCTTCCCTCTTTGGTTAGGTTTATTCTTAGGTGTTTTGGTTCAGTTTTAAATGGGATCATCTTGTTATCTCTTTCTGCTTATTTATTATTGGAGTATAGAAATCAGACCAATTTCTATACATTGATTTTTTTTAATTTTTTAATTATTTTTTAGTTTATTGTCAAATTGGTCTATACATTGGTTTTATATCATGAGACTGCTGAATTCATGTATCAGTTCTAGCAGTTTTTTGGTGGAGTCTTTTGGGTTTTCTACTTAGAGTATCATATTGTCTGCAAAGAGTGAAATTTGACTTCTTTTTTGCCAGTTTGTTTGACTTTTCTTTCTTTTTGTTGTCTGATTGCAGAGACTAGTATTTCCAGTACTTTGTTGAACAACAGTGATCAGAGTGAACATCCTGTAATGTTCCTGACCTTAGGGGTAAGTTCTCAGTTTTTTCTCCATTGAAAATGATAGCAGCTGTGGGTCTTCTGTATATGGCCTTTATGGTCTTGAGATATGTTTCTTCTATCCCTACTTTCCTAAAGGTTTTTAACCAAGAGAGAATGTTCTATTTTCTCATATGCTCTTTCTGCATCTGTTGAGAGGATTATGTGGTTCTTATTCTTTCTTTTCTTAATGTGATGTATCATATTGACTGATTTGCAGATATTGAACCAACCCTGTAGCCCAGGAATAAATCCCATTTTATTATGGTGAATAATTCTTTTATTATACTGTTGAATTCGATTTGCTAATATCTTATTGAGAATTTTTGCATCCATGTTCATCAGAAATTTTTCCTAAGTGTGCTGGAGCATAATGTTTTTGTTACGAATTGAAAATTCCTGTGTGTTTTAGGTGGTCTCCTTTCATAAGTTTGTCAGAAAACAAACACTAACTATGGCAGCTACGTGTTGTAAAGGTCTTCTTGTCTAATGATACCCCTAAAGTTTAATTGCTTAAATAATATAAACATATTTTAATGTCATGAATATTTGATATATTTATAAAATTAAAGCTGAAGTTAAAATATAAAGTTATTAGCTATAATTCTGATGTTTTTCCCTACCAGTTTTCTAAATAAAATTTCCATAAGGACATCAGATCAAAATATTACAAATAACCTCAAAAACATCTTCTCTTTCTTTGATCATCAATGATATTTTCACTGTTAGTTTTTCTTTGAATCCTATAATTTCATAATGAGCATTATAAGTCACAACTTCAATATGTGACATTTCTTAGTGTTATCCATAATCTTGCAGTGAAATTAGGAAGGTTTTCATAATGTTTTCCCATGAGGCATATTCTTTTCAGTATTTTATAAATAGCTTATCATATGTAACTCCATTTACTTTATATCAAATTCCCATCCATTTTGGTAAAAATTACTGTCAATGAATTCTGTTATATTTTCTATAGTAATAAACATCCCGTTTGACTTATGATTTAGTAGCTTTAAAAGCCTTTCCCTTTCATAGGAAAGTAAATATTTTTAGTGGTATATTCATAAAGTTACAACTAGAATGTGAATTTCCTGTAGCCTCCTGTTGGACAAGTTAATCTCTGATCAATTTTAAATGTTCTTAGAATTAATCAAAACTTGTAGAATGTATCGTTAATACATGTATGTATATCTGTGTATGTATTAACCTCTGAGTCTCTGTGTGTGCATGTATGTGTGTGTGTGTGTGTGTGTGTGTGTGTGTACGCACATGCACGTGGTCTTTCAGAATACCGAGAATGTCCATCATTCCCTGTGGCTTAGCAGAGCTGTGCATCCATGTTCTCCTCCTCTACCATTTCCTTTCTTCAGAGGCAATAATTTTCTTTCAGCCAACTATGTTCATATCCCTCCATGTATTTGTACAATGTACTTTTATTTCTGTTCTGTGCCTTTTAACTTATAGCTGTTATCTATCAATTGTCTTCTGTTGTGAATGATCAGAATTTGGCATCCTCAGTTCCTCCGTATTATTTCCTGGCACTAATCTTCCCACTGTCTGCCATCAGACCATAAATTTGATCACTAAGCTAATTTATTATATTTTTTCAAAGAAAATGTAGAGCTGAGCCATGCTGTATCCTGGAATGGCTTTTTATTTCCCTCACATTTTGTATTTTCTTTGTAACAGTGGTCTTTGATGTTTTTACTTAGTTTTCTGTGTCCATATCAAAAACTTAACCTATGTTTCTCAGTTTTGTAGAGCTATTTTGTTATATATTTTGATAGATTAAGTAATCTATCAATTGTTTCTTTTTTGGTGAAGTCCCTTTCAGAGCTTTCTCAGTATGTGACTCTCACTCAGTGGCTTCCCAGGCTTGATGCAGAGTTGTAATATCAGTATATTCCTTCAACCTTATTCTGGAAATTGCTCTTGTCTGCCATCCGTTTGAACTGCCTGTTTTCTGAAGTCTGTGACTTCTTTTCTTACCATTTACCCCTTTAGTACTATGTAAAACATCCTCCAGTATCTTGCTAAAGTAGGGTCCTTGCATAGCTGAGTTTCTCAGTCTTTATGTGTGTGAAAATACCTCTGTATGCCCTCCTTGCCAAACGTAAGGGTAGTTTGAGGGAATACAGACATCTAGGTTGGGAACATTTTACCCGCAGAATACAGAAGGCATGTTCCATTTTCTGATAGTTTGTATGTTGCCATCACCCCAGGGCCTTTTGATTCATGATCCATTATATAGGGCTATACAGCTGGGGGTGCCTGTGTGGCACAGTCGGTTGAGCGACTGACTCTTGATTTCAGCTCACGTCCTGACCTCACGATTTGTGGGATCAAGCCCCATGTCAGCGTCCATGCTGGGCATGGAGTCTGCTTTAGATTCTCTCTCTCCCCCTCTGCTCCTCCCTGGCTTGTTCCCAACCCCCCCCCCAAATAAATAAAGCTTTCAAAAAAAATGTACAACTGGAATATACTTTCTTTGCTTCATTCTTGAAATGCCATGTTGGTGACTATTGTGTGGATTAATTTTCAACTAATTTGAGGAGCATTTATATTACCATTATAATCTAGAATCTCTTTCTTATAGATCTGGGAAGTATTTTGAATTATTATCATTATTTTTTAACTGAAAATTTTTGAGAGCATGTATGTTCACATGTGGTTGTAATTCTGTGTGCATGTTATGTATTTTCCCTCAACAATAAGACCTTATAGAAGTGTAGTATCAGGTCACCACCAGGATACTGACACTGATATAGTCAAATAATTGCATGTACATTTCCCTACTGTTACGTGTACTTGCATATGTGTTCAGTTTTGTATGTTTCTGTCACATATATCAGTTCAGGTATCTGCCATCACACTGGAAATACTAAATGATTTCTTCACCACAGGATTTTTTTCTTTTCTCTTTAAAACACTGTTAGGTTTCCTCTGTCTCTCTTCTCTCTAACTCCTACTCTTCATAAATTGTGTCATTACAAAGCTTTTGTTAATACAATCAAAGAGGATGTAAACTTTGAGACTGGTTTTCCTCACTTTCTGACTCGACGTAAAAGTGGAGATTCATCCAAGTTGTTGCACATATCAGTGGTGTGTTTTCTTTTATTTCTGAGTAATATTCCACAATATGGATGGTCCACAGTTTGTATAAGTGTTCACCTATTGAGTGACATCTGAACTGTTTCCTATTTGGGACTCTTTAAAAAAGAGTGCTTTGAAATTTCATGTATAGGGTTTTGTGTGAATATAAATTTCCATTTTTCTGGGATAAATGTCCAAGAATGCAATTGCTGGGTAATTGCATTTTTAGTTATATATGAAACTGGAAAACTTACCATGGCGGGGTTATAGTTTATGTTCCAATTAGCAGTGTGTAGGTGATCTGGTTTTTCTAGTTCTTCACCAGCATATTCACCAGCATATGGTGTTATTGTATTCTTTTGTTTTAGTCATTTTTATGGGTATACAATGAGGTCCCACTGTGGTCTTTTATTTGTTGTTATTTGATGGTTAATGATCTTTAACCACTTTTCGTGTTTGAAGTTACAATCTTTTTATTCTCTCAGTGAATTGTCTGTCTCCAGCTTTAATAAATTTTTAAATGTCTTTTATTTATGTTTGAGAGACAGAGAGAGACAGCGCGAGCAGGGGAGGGTCAGAGAGAGAGGGAGACACAGAATCTGAAGCATGCTCCAGGCTCTGAGCTAGCTGTCAGCACAAAGCCCAATGCAGGGCTCGAACCCACGAACTGTGAGATCATGACCTGAGCCGAAGCCGGCCACTTAACCGACTGAGCCATCCAGGAGCCCCTCCAGCTTTAATAATGAAATGAAGTTTAAAGGTTTGCTTTGAGGTATCTCTGTTTTACTATGGTGATTTATTAAGGTTTGGCTCAATCCAAAGCTATGTGGAAAGCTCAAGGTGTAACTTCAAATCCTGTGATCCTTACAGAGGGATACACTTGGGTATCTTTTTCCCTCTCCCCACTAGATTTTTAGCTTCTTGTTATTGATGCAGAGATGACTCTGAGTCTGTATCCAGAAGAGCAGGGTGTTGAGACCCAACAGTTTAATAATGGAAGAAAATGTGTTTTCTTTGATACTTTTGCTTAGTTGGTAAATGTGCTTACCTGAATCTTACTGCCCTTAGTGTCAATTCTTAGGAAAGAGAAAATTGGTGCCAGCTTTTATTGATACACCAGATAATCTGAGACATATTCTCAGCCGACATAAAGCCAGATTAAACTCCTGCTCAACTGTCCACCAGAGGAACTTCCTCTTTTCTTCCCAGAAGAAGATATTCCAATAACCCAGAAGTAATGAAAACATTTCAGGTTTAGAAACAATAAATTAAGTAAGGCAAGGTAGTGATTAGTCAGTGGTTCTGTGATTGATCTAGCTTTGAAAGGAAACCATCTAGCTACCAAAGGTAGTTGTACAGGAAGCTACTCAAAATTTGGTTTCCAATACCCTGATAGAGGCCTATTCAAACATACTTCCTCATGAGACTGTATTGTTCTAAGGCTTTCCAGATGGTATAGATAGGTTTGGAAAACACTGGCTTAGAATCCAAACAGGTTACAGGTTCAGAAACAGTATACTTATAGTATACTTATATTTATAGTATATTTGTAAGATATTAAAAACCCAGAAAGAAGAATCAAAATTATAAGCAGAAACCTGGAAAGTGTGGTAAAGCTACTGTGGTATTTTCCAAGTCACTGATTTTTTATAAGTTTTATTGGTGTCTGACAGAATGCTATTATTTGGCTTGTGTGAAATGAACATAACTCCTAATGGTGATCATTCTTGATCTAGAAATCAACTCTTTATTTTCAAGGATGACTCATGGAAGTAAATGAGTCCTCCTGTGTTACAGGAATAAGGGAATCTTATGAAATGGAAATGATTTATTGGCTACTTCAGTATGTTAGGTTTTATTGACCAGAGGGTGACTGGAAAAAGCTTGAGAAGCAAGTGCGGACTTCATCTGAAGTAACCGGCTTTTCTCCCTCTAAAAATTGCCAAGAAGCAATAAAATTTGCTGCGATGGTATTCTTTGGTCCCATATCTTTTAGAGTTTTTGAATTCTGTGGAAGGTTTTATATCTTGAACACAATGTGAAATGATATCTGTTAGGACTTATATATACATATATTTTCTACTCCATTCCATTAATATGTAGAGAAGGTCATTCAGAATAGAAATCACAGAAATATAAAACAGCTGATCAAGACAGTAGTGCATATTCCTTTGGAAGAGTGTTCTTTTGAAACTGTTTTATTTCCAGTGTGATTTCCATTATATGTAAGCTCATAGAGTTGTTTTTCTTTTTTATAATGGCAAAATTCAGAATTGCCAAATAATACAGCAAAAATATATCCACCCATAAAATATTCAGTTAGTTATCTCTAATATGTCATTATCATTCACTTCAAACTGTCAATCACTAATATAAAACAGCATTTTTATAGAATTCATAACATCAGTAGAGTCCAAATGGCTCAGGTCTCTCCAAGTCTCAAGAGGGAGGAAGCTTGTATTTCTAAACCATGAGCCACTGGGTATCTACATAATGGCAATATTTGTGGGTAGAGTTCTGCAGTGTAGTTGAATCATTCTGCACTCACACAAGCAAGTTTTGAGATTTTTAATTGCTTTAGATCTTGACAAAAGTTAGTGTCACCAGTGTTTTTTTATTTATGCTCCTCCAGCAGGTTTAAAGTGGTATCTTGGGCGCCTGGGTGGCTCAGTCGGTTGAGCGTTGGCTTCAGCTCTGGTCATGATCTCACAGTTCATGGGTTTTAGCCCCACATCGGGCTCTGTGCTGACAGCTAGCTCAGAGCCTGGAGCCTCCTTTGGATTCTGTGTCTCCCTCTCTCTCTGACCCTCACTTGCTCATGCTGTCTCTCTCTCTCTCAAAAATAAACAAAAACATTAGAAAAATTAAAAAAAATAAAGTGGTATCTCTGCTGATCAATTATGTTGTGCATCTTTTCTCATGTTTATTGGCCAGTCATTATATTATTTTGTAATAATCTGTTCAATTCCATACCCAGTTTTTAAAATATATTAGTCTTTTCCCTCAATATTCTCATAAGCATTTTCTCATGGGCTTGTTGGCCATCTGTGCATCTTATTTGTTGAAGTGGCTGTCTGAATCTTCCATACTTTTTTTTATTGAGTTGTTTGTGAGTATATTCTTTTTTCCAGCTTTACTGAGGTATAATGGAGACATGGAATTGCAAGATATTTAAAATGAACAGTGTGATGATTTTATATATGTCTGCCTTGTGGAAGGATTGTGAACTTATTCGTTAGTTGAAAGAGTTCTTTATGTATTCTGGATACAAGCCCTTTGTCAGATAGATAGACATGTTGAAAATATTTTCCCCAGACCATGGTTTGTGTATTTATTTTGTGCAGTTATTGGATGTTGTGTTCAACAAATGTTGATCAGGTCATGTGGTCCTACCTTCCATGCCTTTATTGACTGTGTTTGCTTCTCCAATTAGTTACTAAGAGAGAGGGTATAAATATGCAAACCAGACTGTGGATTTATTTAGTTTCCCCTTTAAGTTCTGTCACTTTTTGTTCTACAGTTTTTAAAGAATCTTGTTGTGAATGTACACATTTAATGCTTTTACTTATTCTTATATGGGGGTGGTGTGGGGGTATACTTCTCTGATAACCATTATGAAATGTCCTTTTGTGTCTTTAGTAGTATTCTTTAATTTGAAGGGTATTTTTCATATTAATGTAACCATACCAGTTTTTTTTTTCAATTTTTATATTTACTTATTTTTGAGAGAGAGATACAGAGTGTGAGCAGGGAAAAGGCAGAGAGAGACACACACACAGATTCCAAAGGGTGCTCCAGGCTCTGACCTCTCAGCACAGAGCCTGACATGGGGCTAGGACTCACAAACTGTGAGATCATGACCTGAGCCAAAGTCACTCAACCAACTGAGCTACACAGGTGCCCCAATACACCAGTTTTGTTTTGTTTTGTTTTATGCTTAGTGTTTCTGTGGTATATATTTATTTTTTTTATCCATTTACTCTATTTTTTAATTGAGGTGTGTTTTTATATATAGTGTATAGATAGATCTTTCTTTTTTAATGGATTTTTGCTTTTTAAAAAAATAAATCTGGTCTGTCATTTTGCGTTTTTTCCTTAGACTTTGGAGTCCACTTATAGTCATTGTAAATAATGATATAATTAACTTAAGTCTCCTCTGGGTTTTTGCTTTTAATTTATACCACTTATTTTTCGTTGTTATATTCCTTACTTTCTGCTTTTTTGTGATGAATTGTATAACATGTATGATTATGTTTCTCTCTATATATGTACACATACACCTGTATATATGTACACACATACCTATGTATATGCACATACACACATGCATATTGGTAATTCTATCTTATATTCCTGTGTAGCCATTTAGGGAGCAATTACACTGTGCATCTTTATGCTATCATTTTCTATCATCAAGTTTACTAGTACATGAACCATGTAAGAGCATATACCTATATATTCAATTGATTCCCTTCCTACCTACACTCTGGTTTTTGTTGTCTTGTTTCATTTATGTATATACCACAAATCACTAGTAATATTTTTGCATTGAGTATCAGTATCCTTGTTTATATTTTCCTAGCTCTACACCTTTACTAATGTTCTCCATTCTTCCTGCACAGGTGGAACTCCCGTTTCCTGAAATCTAAGTCTGTGCAAGAACATCTTTATTTTGCAACCCTATGTTTTTTACTTTATTTATTTTTTTATAATAGTTTATTGTCAAATTGGTTTCCATATAACCCCAGTGCTTCTCCCCACAAGTGCACCCTCTCCATGACCATCACCCCCTTTCCTCCTCCCTATGGTCCTCTGTTAGGTTTCTCCTGTTAGATCTATGAGTGCAAACATATGGTATGTGTCCTTCTCTGCCTGACTTATTTCATGACACCCTCAAGGTCCATCCACTTTCCTACAAATGGCCAGATTTCATTCTTTCCCATTGCCATATAGTACTCCATCGTGTATATATACCACATCTTCTTGATCCATTCATCAGGTGATGAACATTTAGGCACTTTCCATGATTTGGCTATTGTAGAAAGTACTGCTGTAAGTGTTCTTATTCTATTGATTTCTGATCTCCTGGCAAATTGCTACTTCCTTTCATTTTTTGCCATGTCTCTTAATCTTCATTTGCAGGCCACACCCTCTACGTACAAGTATCACCCTTCCTCCACCTCTGGACAGGGTCTGGGCCAGTCTGCTGTGCAGCTTTTGCCTCATTTGGTCAACTGCTACCTTCAGATGTTTGGAGATGGCATCACTGCTCCCCTTGATAGGGTCCAAAATTAAACCCTGGTAAAATACTGGAGGTCTGTCTGTTCCTCACTGGTGAAGTATCACTTCCTCAACCATACGAGGTGACTCTGCAGCCTGGCTAACAGACTTATGGTCACTGGAAGGTTACTTTTTCTCTTCTTTCCCTCTTCTATTTGTGACCTCAGAGGATCTCTTCCAGTTCTCCTGTCTCTCTCTCTTCTCTTTGTGACCTCAGGGGATCTCTTCCAGTTCTCCTGTTCCTCCCTACTTAAAGGCCTTGGTCCCCCCACTCTCTTAAGGTGTGAGGTCTTGAAGGACTCTTGATCCCCTCTATCTGAAGTTGGCAGTGCCTCTTGGAGTTACTCTGAGCTCTTCTGCCTTGGTCCTACCCATTGAGGGGACCTTCCAGGGTCTCTCAGCTGCTCCTTTCCACAGGGCCCCACTCAGCACTCTGCTCTGGCCACTCTGCCCTGGCCACTCTGCCCTCCTGTGTGGCACTGGGGGAAGATCTGTATGTAAGGACTTGCAGGTGAGTATAGACTCACCTTCTTAGTGAGGTTCCTGAGGATTCTGATCTGCAATGGTGGTTGTGCATGTGGGGTCCAGGTTCCACAGAGGTTTGTGTGGTCTTGCCTTTCCTGGTCTCATGGCAGACGTATGTCCCTCCCGGAGTCTGCAAGGAGTGAGAACACGAACCTCTGGTCTCATATGAATGGGTTGCTGCTCTCTGGAGCTTAGTTTATTGAGATTCTTTGTGTCTGCACATCTCTGATTAGGTTAAAACTTGGCTTTGTGGCCTATCCAGCTTTTAAAAATTATTATTAAGGTGAACATAGTAACATCTTCTGCATTTCTACATCTAAAGTTAGGCTTGCTCTACCATGTCTACGAAAGCTATGCATTACATAGCATACTACTTCTAGCTGCAGGTTCAGCTAGAAGAATGCATGCATGCATGAATGGATGAATGAAAAATGCTTCACCACATTCCATGTAATGCTGTCCATTATACCTTATTTTTATATAAGCACTTTTATCCATTCTAATATACTTAAGTGCTGGTAAAGCTGATGTTTATTGAACCTTACTCTGTATTAGATAATGGTCACAACACCATGCTGGGCTTTCTCACTGCATCCTCATGACCTGTGACTGACTCTCTTCATTCTCATGTTACGGGGCAGAAAGACAAAGAATGTGGAGGTTACATACAAGCAGCAACTGGGATTTGAACTAAGGGCTTTCTGACTGAGAAATACTAAGTTATCAAATACTAAAATAGTGGGCTCCTCATTTGTACATCCCTCTGCTCAGCAGAAAATTGTATATGTGTGCACGTGTACTTTGCACTCGAAAGTAGCATTTGAGGTCAGCAATTCATAATTCAGTTCCTAACCAACATACTTTTAAGTTCTACATACTAAGAAAGGCTTAAAAACAATCACATAACATCACTGAAAGCAAAGATTGACAACCAGGATCTACTAAAAGTCTGAGGGGTCAAACTGAAATAATAATCTGGGACTTTTAAAATTCTAATTATATTTTAATGTTATAACTCCTCTTTTCTCCCACTAAAAGAAGCAAAAGGAGCTGAGATCATAAAATGAAAAGTGAACTTCTGTAGATGGCAGCTTTAATATTTAAAATATCATAACATAGAATAGAAGTAGTAAGTTCATGATTGAAAGTACTTATTGGGGATTAACTTTTCCCATTGTCTGTATCATTCTGTTCAGCCAGAAAAGTGGGGACATAGCAGTAGATTTAACCTACTTTTAGCAGTAACACTTTGTTAAGGTAGATGGACTTAATCACCTCTTAATTGAATTAAGTATTTTGGGGGGGGCAACTTAGGGAGGGGGGAACCCTGTGAGGAAAATACATTCCATTTGGAATGGAAACATGGAGGACTTTCAAAATTCTTTTTTGTTTTAATGTTTATTTTTGAGAGAGAGAGAGAGAGAGAGAGAGAGAGAGAGGGAGGGAGGGAGAGAGAGAAAGCACAAGCAAGGGAGGGGCAGAGAGAGAGGGAGACACAGAATCTGAAGCAGGCTACAGGCTCTGAGCTGTCAGCACAAGCCCGAAGCAGGGGCCAAACCCATGAACTGCAAAATGATGACCTCAGCCAAAGTCGTAACCAACTGAGCTACCCAGGCGCCCTTGGACTTGGAGGATTTTCATCTAACATTGTACACTCTTCTATGTACCTATCCTGATGTTTTATTTTTACTGTAGCACTTATCTGTTCCTTGTTTGTCACTTGTTAGGTTATAGATATATCTCACTCAGACCAACTATATGCAACTTAAGCTAACCTCTCTCTCCTGCCCACCCGTTTCTTCAGCATAGCCTGGCATCTTGCATACAGAAGATGCTCAATAATGGTTGCCAAATGAATGAATCCTGTGTACAAATGCCTTGTCATAATGCTTTGCTCATAAACAATGTCAAGTAAATAGTAGCCATTGTTCTTTTTTTTTAAAACATCAAAAGATTAGTTTTGCTTTGTAAACTATTACTAATCAATTCAAACACGTATATGATATAGAATAGAGGATTTTATGGATTGAAAATTTTAATTCAATATGCAAAAGTAAGTTCATGGTCAAAGGGAGGGGCCATTGATATGATTTAACTCACGGTTTTGATGAGTTAATTCGTGCAGGATAAAGGATAAAAGGAAAAACCCAGCTGTAAGCTTCTAGCTACACAAGTCTTGTCTTATTATCTATCTCCTATAACAGAAACTATGACCATGTCTGAAATACAAAAGGCACTTGCTGAATGTTAGTGGGTGAGAAATTGCAGGTATGTGTGTGCAGTTTGTGCACACGTGATTGTAGGGTGAGTCAAGGAAGTGTCAAGAGGCAGTTTGAGCAAAGTTACCATGAACTCTAAGTGCCCTTATCTGCAGCCCTTTTCCAGAAAGAGAGAGTTAACCTCTTTAAACATTACAAGCATCTCTCATAGCCATTTTCTAGCCCCTCTCAATTACACCTTATACCACCCCATCAGTATCCTCAAAATCAGTAACTATCAGAAGATTGGAGGAGACAAATGAATTTGAGTCATTTTACTATAATTTTAATAATCTGAAACAAGACACCAGAGCCAAATGCTCAGAACCTTTAGAAAATATGTGTGTTGTATAACATACTCTTGTGTTTTGGATATTTAATCTGGAGATTAAAATTGACAGTGTGTGTTTTTGCCAGTTGATTCACCAGAGATTTGCAGATCTCAGGGTCCTTGATAATGTCCTGGCGGCAGGTCATGGCAGAGTCCTTAGTAGCAGTGGACCCCACGCTGGTGAGCTCTGATAGTTTGCGTCAGTCCAGGCCAGTGTCCCCACTCAGAGGCCTGCGTCCCTGTCCCTGCAGAGTCACACAGAACGCAGGAGGAAAGTGTCCCTGTTCTAGGTGACACCACTGGGTAATCAGCTGACGGGTTTATCTGCTGGCACTGGGATAGCTCCAGGGAGGAGTCCACAGAATACCAAGAGCAGTTAAGAAAGCAGACAGTTGTTTTGTTTTCCTACTTTGGTTCACCTGAATCAAGTTATGTAGCATGAGCATGGTAAAAAAATAGATAGTAGCAGTCTGCTTTGCTCTTTCCATTTGGGCAGACTGTGCAAAAGCTTTTCTCAGAAGAGTTTGATTTGGTTGATTTTTTTCACTTTTAAGAATGGAGTTATCTGTTATCTGAAACTGGAGAGTTGGGTTATTATAACTAGGAGAAATTACAGGTTTTAGATATATCAGCCACTCATTGAAGGTCTTTCTTGGCGGGTAGCTTGTGATTTTTTTGGAATGCTATTTGCTTTTTATATAAAATCCTCATTCAGATAAAATTATATCTCGGCTTCTCAGTCTTGGCAGTTACTAATATGAAAATCTACAAATCTAGACATTCTGCTCATATTAATTTGTTTGCATGAAGTCATGGGAACTGCAAGGAAAAACTTTCCTTCCAGATGGGTATATTATTGCTAAGCACCCTGGCCAGTGTGAGCCATACTTTCCCTCTGATGCCATTGTCCTCTACCTCAGTTTTCATTCCTGTAAAATGGAAATACTTCAAGGTGCCAATTTTCAGTTCATATTGATATTGAATACATGAATAAACAGCTATGTGTAAATTCTTCCTAATCCATAAGGGAGAAATTTAAATATGTAAAACTGGATTTTTTTTAAATTAAAAAGATTGTGGGGGTGCCTTGGTGGCTCAGTTGGTTGAGCCTCTGACTTTGGCTCCATTCATGATCTTGCAGTTCATGGGTTTGAGCCCTGTGTCAGGCTGTGTGCTGACAGCACAGAGCCTGGAGCCTGCTTCAGATTCTGTGTCTCCCTTGCTCCCTGCCCTC
Organism: Suricata suricatta; assembly: GCF_006229205.1. NCBI lineage: Eukaryota > Metazoa > Chordata > Mammalia > Carnivora > Herpestidae > Suricata > Suricata suricatta. Next base: position 119,500,977 of record NC_043701.1, on the reverse strand, counting down.
CTCCTGCTCACTCTCTCTCTCTCTCTCAAAATAAATAAATGTCAAAAAAAAAAGATTGTGAGTACTTTGTGGCTGTCATAATATTTCTTATTCTGATCTTGCTTGTTCTACCTTTAGTTTTCTTCATTTAATTGGAAGTCATTCTTGTTTGTTTTCTTTTTTTATCTCCCCCTTTTCTGCTCCCCCATGTCTACAGAGCTCTAGGATTCTGAGATAGAAACCAAGTGCATTTAAATAGAGGAAAGTCTGAGTGGGAGAAAGAGGTTTTCAAATCCATGAAATCATGGAGTCTGATTTCACAACCTCTAACACTTTGGGTTTTTTTCCCCAATTCTCATTTATTTTTGGCTCTTAAGGCAATGCCATCTTTTCATTATGAAATAAAGCAAGCTCAACACAAAATAGAAATTTGAAGTGTAGGACAGGACAAAACCAAGGGCAACTGGACAAAGGGAATAGCAAAAAGAAGAGATGAGATGTTGCCAAAAGATGGAGGGTTCTCCTTGTGTCTTCTCTGGAGGAACGACTCAAATATTTAGTTGGCAATACACAACTTATACATGGCAAGGCTGGGTTTTAAGAAAAAATGGGGATGGAGAGGGCCTTCCTGGAGGCCTTATGGACCAAAGCTAGTACCTTTTCCCCTTTTTGGTTTCCTTCTCCAACCATGGGAAAAGGAATCCAACATGTGAAGGTTATGTAGAAGAGGGAAGGGTCCCACTAAAGAGTGGACAGATTACTACAAAGGAAACAGAACAGAGCTTGGAAGTAGACTATAAGAATGGAGATAATACTGTTAACACCTTCCTTGAAGCTGAGAGAACAGGGACATTCCTGGAAATCAGTACTTCAATAGCCTGTACAGCTTTCTCCCAAACTGCTCTGGAATAGAAAACCCTACCCCTTTCTAATAGGTACCTCTACCTACTATGAGGTGGGTTAGTTTCCTTTCCCTTGGGCTACCACATGGGCTTAGGATGGTGGCCATCTACTGGGTTGGCACATGGTCCTAAACAGGATCTGATGAAAGCCAGCTTCTTGGAGAATTATATTAAACAAAGGGAAATATCAGCTGGACAGATAAAAGAAGTGGACACCTAAAGGGAATACTGGGTTACACAGAATGGCAGAAATCTAGGTTTTCCCAGCGTGGAAGAGAGGAGACATTCAACAAACAACAAATATTTATTGAGCACCTATTATGTGCCAGACACTGTTCTAGGAAACCCCCTCCAAAAAAGGAAAAAAAAAGACAGGCAGAAAATCCACATCTGAGGGAGAAGACAGGGTCAGTTGAGGAAGAAGGTTGAGGGAACAGAGAAGGCTGAGGTGATGGTGCTCTTCCTTAGGCCTCCTCTTCAGTCTCTTCACCAAAATCTTCCTCTTCTTCTTGATACTGTTGGTACTCAGAGACAAGGTCGTTCATGCTGCTCTCAGCTTCGGTGAACTCCATCTCATCCATGCCCTCACCTGTATACCAGCAGAGGAAGGCCTTGTGCTGGAAATGGCTGTGAATTGCTCTGAGATGCACTTGAAGAACTCTTGGATGGCCATGCTATTTCCGATGAAGGTAACTGCCATCTTGATGCCACAGGGTGGGATGTCACAGACAGCCATAGTGACATTGTTGGGGATCCATTCCACAAAGTAGCTGTCATTCTTGTTTTCCACTTTGAGCATCTGTTCATCTACTTCCTTCATGGAGGCTCATGGAACACAGCAGCCACAGTGAGGTAACTGCCATGGCAGGGGTCACAGACAGCCATCATGTTCTTGGCATCGAAGACCTGCTGGGTGAGTTCAGGCACAGTAAGGGCCCAATACTGCTGGCTTCCATGGCTGGTCAGAGGTGCAAAGCCAGGCATGAAGAAGTGGAGATGTGGGAAGGGCGCCATGTTAACTGCCAGCTTGTGAAGGTCTGACCAGGGAAGCAGAGGCAGGTGGTTACACTGCTCATGGTGGCTGAGACAAGGTGGTTGGCATGGTCAGCTTGAGAGTGTGGAAGCAAATGTCATAAAGGGCCTTCTTGTCAATGCAATGGGTCTCACCAGTGTTCTCTACTAACTGATGGATGGAGAGAGTGACATTGTAGGGCTCAACCACAGTGTCAGACACTTTGGGTGGAGGTACCACACTGAAGGTGTTCATGATGTGGTTGGGATACTCTTTTTGGATCTTACTGATGAGCCAGGTGCCCATTCCAGAGCCTGTGCCCCCACCCAGTGAGTGGGTCAGCTGGAAGCCCTGCATGCAGTCACAACTCTCAATCTCCTTCCGCACCACGTCCAGGACTGAGTCAACCAGCTCAGCCCCATCTGTGTAGTGCGCCTTGGCCCAGTTGTTGCCTGCCCCAGACTGACAGAAAACAAAGTTGTCTGGTTTGAATATCTGCCCAAAAGGACCTGAGCAAACAGAGTCCATGGTCCCTGGTTCTAGATCCACCAAGATAGCACGAGGAACATATTTACCATCTGTAGCTTCATTGTAGTACATGGAAATGTGGTCCAGCTGCAGGTTGCTGTCACCGTGATAGGTTCCAGTGGGGTCAATGCCATGTTCATCATTGATTACCTCCCAGAACTTGGCACCAATCTGGTCATCACAGTGACTGGCTTGGATGTGCACAAATTCCCTCATTGTTAAAATTTATTTTAATTTTTTTGCTTGCCGCAAGGTGTGTATGGGGCAAGAAAATGAAATGGAATTTTTTTTTCCTATACTGCTAGTCGCAGGCTGGAAGGATGGGACATGTCATGGAGCCTGGAGCAGTGAGGTCCGAATGCAGCAGCAAGAAGGTTCTAAGCTGTAACACTTTGAGTGGGGAATTAATTTAGCTGTTTGTCAGATTCTAGAAAGGGGGACACAATGTTAGAAAATATTGTTCAGTTGCTTTGAAAGAGTTTGATAGAAGTTGCATTTATATTATTACAAAATAAGGAGATAGAGTCCTTCTTTGAGACATTCTCTTTAGAGTATTAATAATTGCAAAAATTTCTTCTTTGTCCTTGGGGAATAGGACAAACTAGAGGGAACAGAGTAGGCTGAACAAAGAACTTTCTAATGAATTCAGCACTAAATAACACACAGGACATGTGAGATGGGGACAATATGAAGTTAGTGTCAGGGATACTAATACACAGAAGGATGGGCCCTTGGACACCTTCCAGAAACCACAAATTGAACTCTAAATGTTCCAAGCATATAAGAATAGCAAATGAGTAGGAATTGACTTGCTGCTTTGTACCAGTGACAATTACTCAGTAACAGAAAAAGAAGTGTATATTGCCAACTCTAATTTTTAAAGCTGAGATCTGCTTACAGATAAAATGCCTGGGTATTAAGGATACAGTCCGACTTTTGCCAAATGTGTACACATGTTTAAGCAATATACTGATTAAAGTGTGAAATATTAACTCTGGATATTCCCCGCCCCTCCTGCCACCTCAGAGACCATCACTGTTCTGATTGTTGTCTCTGTAGATTACTTAAACCTTATGTAAATGGAACCAGAATGCATGTAGCCTTTTGCTTTGAATTTTTTCACTGAACACTTCATTTTTAATGTAGTATGAATTAGGAGTTCATTTATTGTAATGTCTGAGTCATATTCCATGATATGAATATATCACAGCCTTATTCTCTTGCAAGGCATGTTTGATTTGCTTTGAAATGTTGCTTTCATGAATGAAGCTGTGATGACCATTCTTATAATCAATCTGTATTTATGGAGAGATGTTTTTATTTTCTACAAAATAACACAGGTATGGAATTGTTGCATCATTAAGAAATAATAAGAAAAGCATTTTTAAAATACCAAATACTTTTCCAGAGTTGTACAAATTTACATCCCCATCAGTGATGCATGAGAGGTCAAATTACTTAGTACATCTTCCCGTATTCACTTACTACTCATTAGTCTTTTCCTATAACAGTGTGATACTGTGCTTAGTATGGTATGTATTAGCATCTCTCTGATGTGTGATGATATTGACCATCTTTTTCTATGCTTACTAGCCACTTTTAGATCTTATTTTGTGTGTGGAGGCAGTACAAGGTTTTTGTTTGTGTTTTTTGCCCTTTGGTTTTCTTTTTTTTATTGATATGGTGGATATTTTTACATATTCTGCATACATTTAATGTCAGAAATATATATGTAAATTTTTTCTCAGTCTGAAACTTGCTTTTGTGTTACCATTATCTTTTGATAAATAACTTTTTATGAAGTTCCACTTAGCAATATTTTATGAGTATTTACTTAACTGTTCCTCTGTTTTCTTTTGGTAGCTATAATTTTAACAGATTTATGTGTGTTAACTTTAGTGTATAAGGTTAATTAAGCCCCTCTCCTTTATAGAAAACAGTTGATAGAAAATCACTTGTTGAGGTATTTTTCTTTCCCATTTAGTGGAATTATTATCTTAGTTAAATATTTAACCAGAGTGTGAAATTTTTATTATTTAATTAAATATTTTTGTTATTTTATGTCAATAGTATGTGCTCTCATTTATAGTAAGACAAATTCATGTCCTCAACTTGGTCTACCTTTACAATATTAAAAATTATCTATTTTTATATAACTTTGGGAAGAGTGTGGGACACAGATCAAGGGAGACTACTGAATACTGAACAGGAACCACGGACTGAAAGGGGAGGGGAAGGGAGGGAGGGGGTGATGGTCATGGTGGGGGGCACTTGTGGGGAGAAGCACTGGGTGTTATATGGAAACCAATTTGACAATAAACTATTATAAAAATTATCTATTTCTATATAACTTTTAATATTGGCTTGTAAATATTTGGGGGAAAAAGGATGCTGAAATAACTCAATTTTGAAAGATAGATGGCTTGATAGTGTTATCTTCTTACCAGTGAATTTGGCAAGTGTATTTACATGTTTGCATCGATGTTATTTTCTATCAGCAATGCTTTGTAGCTTTTAATATAAGATTATTATTATATATTTTTATTAATGTTGTTTCTAGATATGTGCCATTTTGATGCTATTGTAAATAGTCTTATAATTTGATGTTTTTCTAATGTACATAAATTAATTTGTTCTTAGAGTAAAAAAATATATAACTGATTTTCTTATACTGATTTTGTAACCTGAGACCTTTTTAAACCTAGCAGGCTTTTATAGGTTCCTTTGAACTTTCTACATGAGTAATAATATAACCCTACAAATATTGTCTCAATTCTTTATTCCTTAAGTTTTTGTCTATTATTCCATTGTACTTGTCTTTTGTTTTGCCTTGTTCAATCAGTAAAATCTTCCAGTAAAAACATTTACATAAAAGTGGTAAGACGAGAGAGCGGGTTGGGAGAAGGGCCTGAGCATGTTAAAGAGTGGAGGGCGTACCCTCCAGGAAGCATCTGGTGAAGACATTCTTCTGCAGAGGCCAGGACACTGGATGCAGAGGGAAGCGCTGTCCAAAGGACTGTCCAGGCGTTCAGGGCAGGACACAAACGCCATCTGTCTCCTAGCTCATGAGTGGGGCATGTCTGTGCATTTGAAGTGCTCTGTCACATCGTCCTTGGAACTAGCCATTTGAGGAAATCAGCCATTAGCCTGATGCGTTTCAAGTTATTAATAGATTAAAGTGCCGAGCACATTAGTTTCAATATACTCAAAGTAAGATGTTACAGTTATCGATTAAAGAAGAGATATGCTTGATTAGATGTTGTGAGTTAAATTCAGTAACCTTTTCTGAATGTAAAAAATCTTATAATTAGATAATAAATTTCATTGTGTTGTCTTGGCCTTGGTTTCTGCAGATCACACATGTGCAACGTAGTTTTGGGTCATAGCCTGGACATTTTAAGTCTTTTGTTGGGATGCTGCAGCTCTTGTACAAACCCTGCAGTAGAACATTGGTGTATCGTTTCCCTTTGTTTTTATTTAGAAGCCAGTGCACCTGGTCGTGTTTAGCCACAGATTCTGATCAGCTGTGGGTTGTGGGTCCAGTGTCAGCTTAGCATTGAAGGCTTTTGGGGTACAAGTCGGATCTGTCCCTGGCTGTGCCACCTTGTGGCTCCTGCTGTCTGGTTGTTCCCAGTCTGAGTGTTGTTTAGGGCACTGTGCACAAGCTGGAGCCCTGTGGTCCATAAAGCCAGTTCAGGGGTTTGTTCAGTGAGTGCCTCCCTGTGTCCTCGTCTCTATTTTCTGGTTCTCTGGTTTTCTTTCTGCTCTCCTACCAAGTAGGCTGGTGTTTTAGTTGTTGATTTAGTAAAATAGCAGATAGTGGGGAAATTCCCATAGTTCAAACTTAGTGAAAACCATTGTCACATACTGTAAAATTATCAGCATCTACAAATTTTTCCACCCCAAGAAAAAGAAATAACAGATAAATTAAGCAGCTTTTTATATTATTAGAAAATACCATTAAAATACATGTTTTTTAATGTTCATTTTATTTGTTTTTAGAGAGAGGGGGAGGACAGAGAGAAAGAGGGAGAGAATCCCAAGCAGGCTCTGTGATCAGCACAGAACTTGACATGCGGCTCGATCCCATGATCTGAGGCAAAATCAAGAGACAGACTGTCAACTGACTGAGCCACCAGGCACTTATTTTTTAAAGAAAAAAGAAAAAAACAGTGTCATAAAACAGGTTGATTTACTCTGAGAAGAATTTGACTCCCTTCAACTAGAACAGACACTGCTATATTAACCATCGAGACATCAGTGGAGACAAGTTATGTGTCCACCTTGAACAAGAAGTCTAGGAATCAGAAGTTGGTTAATTGGATGATTCACTGTGTGAAATCTAGAAACGTGTACATTTCTCAATATTGTTCTCTCTAAACAAATTTACATAGTACAATGTTATTTAATTAACATAACAGTGTGTAGTTTTCTAAGAATTAAGCACCAAAATGGCCTATTAAATATTTTTTCTCATATTTCTCTTCCACTATTAGAAAATAAATTGCTGTAGTTCAAAGTGTAGCTTTGGGCCTAATTCCTAGTGCTTCTTTTCAGTGGGTTAAAACTGTTAGCAACTTTGGATTAATGTCTGTGTAATTCATAAATGAATAATTTATGGAGAGCAATTAACTGCACATTAGTGTTGAAATCATAAGGAAGCTGATTTTCCTTGTGCTGTATGAAGCAGAGTTGTCTACTATGATATAAACTATACACTTTTGATGTGGTGTTTGTTTTAAAGCATTTGAAACAGTGACAATATGATCATAATTTCTAGGAACTAGTCCATTTGCCATTATATAGAATTGTAATCTGCTCATATCCCTTGATTCTATTTTTGATAAAATGTTAATGAGCTTGCAGAAATAGTCAAGAGCAGTTGTTTATATTAATAATAGCTTGGGTATAGGTGGGTGATACAAGGTATAATCATATATAACAGCTACCTCTGAGTAAGTTTTTTTCTTTCAACTACCTTGAAAAATCTATGCCTCAGTGGGAAATTTGCTGTTTGTAAATAGAATTTGGAATCTTCAAGTGTTTTATTTCAAGTTTCTTTTTGAGTCAAAGGGATCTAGTTATTTTTTAACCATTTGATGGTTTTTATAAAATCTCTAACATCATGGTACTGATTTTTATAGAGTCCTGTCAGCACAAGTCTGGGCTTTGGGCAGTAAGGCCACTAGAGTGTATTTGGTTGCTAACTTTGTAATGGAGCTGGAGTGGGCTTGACAGACTCTGGTGTCTGATCTAGCATTTCCTTGTCCCTTCTGGAGTGCCCATGTAACACTCCACTTCATGGTCTTTGATGTCTGCTGTCCTTTTTTCTTTTTAAATTTACTTTAGTGTTTATTTATTTTTGAGAGAGAGAGAGAGAGAGAGAGAGAGAGAGAGAGAGAGAGCAGGGGAGGGGCAGAGAGAGAGAGGAAGACACAGAATCCAAAGCAAGCTCCAGGCTCTGAGCTATCAGCACAGAGCCTGAGGGGCGGCTTGAACCCACAAACAGTGAGATCATGACCTGAGCTGAAGTTGGACACTTAACTGACTGAGCCACATAGGTGGCCCTATATTAGCTGGGGTGAGCATCAATACCAACTAAGATTCCATTGAGTTATTAGTTTGAATAAAGGTCTGATAGTCCTTGTAAATACAATTTTACATGACTTTAAGAACACACATGACAAAATAAAATTAAGTGCTCAATCCTCAGGCAGGGGGAAAAATGCTGAAGGAGCTTAGGTTTTGAGACATGTTCCTTGGGGATTGGGAAGAAATTTGTTCAGTTTCTCATAAATATATATAATTGATTTTACCTACATATAAATATAACTTTATATTTATATGAAATATAATTTTACCTAAGTATGGTTCTCTGTGAAATTTTCCAGACCATCTTCTTCTCTGAGAGATGGGTCTGTGCCTTTGGCTAAGTGTTTAAAGCCTCTACTCTTTCTGTTTCCACTACTCCATCCCTGGGGACTAGAGCACTGCCTGGTACATAGAAAGAAATCAATGACTACTTGTCTAATGGTTTTATTTAACAATAAGTGCAAGGCTTGAGTTAGATTTTAGATGAGTCACTTAGCTTCTCTGAGCATGCTTCAGTCCTAACATAAGTAGAAGGCATGAAATACTAGTTACTCTCGCCTTCTGTGGTTTACAATTCCGTCACTTGTTTTTATTGAGTGTTCCGACACAGTTACCAGAAGCTCTAGGAAAGCAGGGATGACATCTGCAGAGATCCCACACATGGGACACACACACACACACACACACACACACACACACAGGAACAGGAAACATAGTACCTGTTTTTGTTTGTATGTTTGTTCATTTTTGTTACCCGGAACCAGCTCTATCTTTCTTTTCAGAGAGAGGCCGGACAGGTGACATAAAACAAATGCTTTGGAGAAAAGTACATTTATAATATTAATGTTGCAAAGATCACTTATTAAAAATTATTTTAAGAGTTACTTACAAATATGACAGTAAATTTGAAGATTAAACACAGTTATTTACTTAATGCAGTTAGACACTTTAATATAGCTTTGCACCATAGTCCAATCAGTGGTGTAGAGAGAACATAGCATATGCTTCCTCTGCGAGCCACGTTCCTATGAAAGCAGCAGACCAAACAGAAAATGTGATGTTCTAGAAAAGAGCTCAGCAACAGAAGCCTGAAGTCTAGTTTTGGCTTAGTGTGTATCTTGGTCTGTGACACTATGTAAAGCACTCTTCTTCTTCTTCTTCTTCTTCTTCTTCTTCTTCTCCTCCTCCTCCTCCTCCTCCTCCTCCTCCTCCTTCTTAATGTTTACTTATTTATTTTGAGAGAGAGAGAAGAGTGAGTTCAGGGGAGGGGCAGAGAGAAAGGAAGACAGAGAATCCAAAGCAGGTTCCACTCTGTCGGTGCAGAGCCCAATGTGGGACTTGATGTCATAGCCCTGGGATCACAACCTGAGCTGAAATCCAGAGTGAGATGCTGGACCTAATAAGCCATGCAGGGGGCCATCCCTGTAAAGTATTCTTCATGTTTTCTTTGCATTTATTCAATGTGCTTACTAATCTTGTCTTCAGTGTCCCGCTGTGCTTTTAAGATCACACGTGGGTACATGCAGTGTGTGTGTGTGTCTGAGGGAAGAGCTTCTAGGAAAGACAGTGAAGGACCTCTCCGAGACCACACAGTGACCACAGGCTGCAGGTGATCATGCTCAGGTCAGCACTCTTGAAAGACAAGGAGAGGTGTTTTCCCTGCCACGACTCCAGCGGCCCCTGCTCAGGCCATGATGGTTTCTGTGGGGTGTCAGGAGTTGCCTGGGTACCCTCCACCTATGTTCCCCTTGCCAGCTCTTACCCCCACCCTGGAGTCTCAGGCCACCCTTCCAACGTGGCACAAGCATCACAGCGAGATGCGAAGAAAAGGATGAGAATTTGACTTCAGGAATCTTAAAAAAAATTTTTTTTAAACACAGTAGTATATTTTTTTCTTGTTTTAAAATTTTACTATTTATTTTTAAGTAGGCTCCATACCTAACATGGGATTCGAATTTATGACCATGAGATCACTGAGCCAGCTGGGCACCCTGAATTCAGAAACCTTTTAAACCTCAGTGAAATAAAACCATTTTCAATATTTCAAACATATGGCACACTTGATAAAACATTGCAACACAGATGACATTCGAAAGGGTGCTGTCCTTTCTGTAGATGGACTTTATCTGCATATTGAGGAAGCCATGAGGAGCCTGATAGATGATGGGCAAGGGGGTTTTCTAATCCTTCATGAATTCCAAGGGACAGTGTAAAATAGTGCTGTGTCTTGCCCACTTTACTTATTTGGCAGTAGCTGTAAAGCCATAGAATGATGTATGTGAGCAAGGCAGGGAGACCAAAGGCATGCTTTCAACTTCTGTCTGGAAAGCTAGTTGAATCATGAAATGCATGTTTAGAAATCAGATGAATAAGTAGGCGTAAGTATATTTTACAGCTTATTTATGGCAGCATTTTTATTTAATCACTATCCACCAAACTTGCTGACTGAAAACAGAATAGTAAACATTTCTAAGAAATAATATGGACTTCTGAACAGGATAGTGCAAATCTATGTGAATGTGGAGAGACAGCAGAGCTTGAACTAGTGATTGTACTTTGTAAATGTGTTATTTTTGTAAACATTCATAGTCCTTTATTCATAGACAAATATACAAAATGATTTGGAAGATTTTCTCTAAGTACTTAACTGTTACCTGTGCTTTGAGATGATGGTGATTTTTGAATCTATATTCTTATTATAGCCTCTATTTTAAAAATAATATATTTAAGTCTTAAAAAGTGCTTTTTTTGGAAAAAGGAGTAAAATTAGTTCAAAGATAAGAAAATACATAAAAGATCTTGAGGTTCAGGAACAGAAATGCTTTGCTCTTAAGCTCAGTGATACGCTGGTCCCGCTTGCCCCCTCTGAATCCGTTTTGCGGCTCTCACGCTGTGTTCCCTCCATCCAAGCAGGGCCCAGGACACCACGCAGACTGGGAGTGAGGAGGCAGTTTGCCACTTTGCGGTGGAGCAGGTGTGCCTGAGACTCTGTGGTGTCAGTCCCTCAGGGAATTGCCTCCTTGCCTCAGACACGTCAGTCATGCTAGTGAGGATGGGGTATTATCTGCACAAGGTTGCTCAAGAGATGTTCATCGCTCTCTTCATTTGCCCTGATCTCACTCAACCCTGACTGAGGCCAACTGCTGCTGTCATAGCTTCCCCTGGGCTATGCCACGGCCCAGAAACTGCTGGGCACATCCTGGCTAATCCGTTCATCTTCCGACAAAGGATCTGGATAGGTGGGTAGAGCCGGTGTTCTCCGACTCAGAGTCTCATGCCTAAAGCACCATTTTATGTTTTCTGAGAGTGGTAGCAGAAGTTATGATGACACATTCTGATGCAGATGTAGGGAAGGAAACACTGTGCGAGTGCATACACCTCACAGAATTACAGAAGCGTTCATGAATATTTATTAGAAACACAATTGTTTATTATGTCTCAGCTCTGTAACGTCTATTGAGTTTTCTGCCAAGGATGATATTTGTGTTTAGTTATTTCTTAGAATATCAATATAAAGAAGTGATTAACATACATAAGGTTTTTAAAAAAATGAATATGCAAAAGAGATAATAGTCTGTCCTGAGGACTTCAACAGGTGTACAGTAGCTTGAGCTTCAGGCTTTCTGAATTCACACGGTGTTCTCACCACTGCTGATGCAAAAATATAAAAGGCTTAACTAAGTTTGTAGAGATTAAGATTGCATATATAGACAATACACACATGACCCTTCACGCGTGCACACACACGTGCAGACACACGTACACATTTATGCATGTGTGCAGACCACACACACAGATGCACACACATGCATCTACACTTGCACGTGCCCACAGATATGCACCACACACGTGTATGCACATACATGTTCATGTACGCATGCTTGCACACACATGTACAGAAGTATCATATGCAAACACACACATGCACACAGAGTCACACTTGCACACCATGCACACACAGACACAAATTTCTGTTGAATTCCTAGCCCAGAATGTCCACTCTGAAAGTGTGCATGTAATTACAATAATTTGGGGGAACCTCCATAATGAATGTTGCATAGTACATAATGAAGAAACAGCCTTAGATATTTCAAAGGCTTCATTTATTTTCCTTCCTACATTTTTAGAAACCTTGAAGAAGCAATCATGCTTTCCTGGTCCCTGTAAATAGGGGAGGCTCAGATACCTGGAAAGGGTTCTAAGGAAACCACACATCTGAGCATTAAACACGTGGGGCAGAGGCTATGAGAACTTGGATCAGAACATAGTGCATATCGAACATGGGAATGAAAGCAAGCCTTAGCACTACATGGCCTGGAAACATCGCTCATAGATAGAATAAAAGTAGACATAAGAAGAAAGAGACAAAAATGGCTTAAAGGGCAGAGTAAGAATTGGTTTTATGGTGTTTATGATATTTTCAGTTGTGATATTTCAATTAAGAAAGTTTTGACAAGCAAGGGAGTTACTGTCATGGACTGTGTCACTGCAGAGTCCCTATGTGGAAATCCTAAAATCCTGGCTCCCGGTATGATGGTGAAGGGAGTGGAGCCCTGGGAATGGGAACAGGGCCTTAGAACAGAGACCCCAGAGAACCCCTTCACACCCCCCACGTGACGACACAGCACCCTCATCGGACTTCAGATCTGCCACAGCCTGGATCTGGGAGTCCCGGCCTCCACAGCCATGTGGAAATGGAGTCACCCAGTCTGTGGTGACAGCAGCCCAGATGGAGTACGAGATTAATCACCTGGAACTCTTAGTGACTGTTCTCTATGGATCCAAAAACAGGATCTCAGAATCTCTTTTCCTGACTAGAGTGGCAAGATGGCAGAGAAGTAAGAAGCCCCATTACCTCTGTCCACCCACAAACTGAGAAGAATTAAAAAGCCATAGCTCTCTGATCTCCAAGAACAAAGGTGTTCAGACAAACCCCTTATGGACAGGAGTCTCATGGTTGCCTGAGTGAGTGAGTACGAGCTGGGACCTGAGACTTTAGGGGAGGGAATGCCGGGCCGAGAGACAAAGTGCCCAAAGGCCACAGGTGACCAGCTCTGTGGACAGCCGCGTGGGCGGGCGGGGCGGCTGTGAGACCAGAGGCAGACAGGTCAGCGGAGAGCCACACGGTGCGGGGTGGCCCTGAGACCTGAGGCAGACAGTTCCACAGACAGCCACTCCCACGGGGCAACCAGGTATCCAGAGGCACATGGACCTTCACAGCCACGATCAGCACCACCGGGCAAGGCAAGAGAGAGACCAGGGGAAGAGAAGTAGAGACTGAATCACTCACAGCGTAATTCCTGAAGAGGAGAGATTTAGTCCGGGACTGAGGGCCACTGAGAGCTGAGAGAGAGATCTGTTCCTTCAGCAGGGGTGGTCTCCCTCGCTCGGCAGCTGACTGACTGCAGGAGGAGCCAGGAGAGAACTCTGACTTCACAATCCCCCTATTCGATCCAGACTAGAAAGCCGCCTGCTTGCAGGAAATTTTAACTGTGGTGGCAATATTGAGGGTGTGGGCAAGGACTTAGAAACTGGGCAGAACTTAAAAAACAGAAACAATTAGACATGCCCGAGGCACAAGGAGGTTGGACTCAAGAAAATGGCTGGCAACGCATGGTCGGAGGGGTCTTGGGGTGCCCGTCACCGTTCTCCCGGCATACACCAACGCGGGGCCTCAGAAAGCAGCCACTGAGACCTGAGCCACCTACACCAAGCCACGCCCATCCGAGCTGGAGAGCTGCTGTGCTTTTGCTTACTACCTTTAATTGGTGTTTTCTTAGTATTTTTACTTTTTAATTTTTTCCTCTGTTTTCTCTTTACTATTTTCCTATTTCCGTCTTTTCTACCTTTCCCCCTGGAGACTGGGAAAGACCAACACTAGGGACTGCTGTGCTTAGATCAACTCTTACCATCCAGATAGTTTTTCCTTTATCTCATCCTTATCTCCCCCCCTCCCCCTCAGGTTTTAAGCTCTCAGACTGTCCTTTATCTTTGACTGTCTCTGTCCCCCCCACTCCCCACCTGCTTTTTTTTCCCTTTTTTTCTTTTCTTTTTTCCCCCTCTCTTTTCTTTCTTGTTCCTTTTTTTCTTTCCCTTTTTGGTTTTCTTCTTTACTTGTTCTATCAGTACATTTGTGTGCTTGTGTTCTCTGTGTTTGCCTGTCTGTTTTCCTTTTCAGAGCTACCTCAAGAAACAACCCAAAGCACACATAGTGGAAAGTCCCAAATATCACTGAGTAGGGACATAAATTAATCAGAGGCATAACAAGAGAAACTGAGAGACACCATTAAAAGAACATGTCCTGAAACGACAGACCCTAGACACTCAAAGAGCCTCCTTCTATAGAGGAATACTAATACTGCATGCACAGTGCAGATTGAGCTTTCAAAACTGACAAGAGACAGAAAGCTAGCCAAAATGATGAAATGAAAGAACTCTCCTTCAAAGGAACTCCAGGAAGAAATCACAGCTACAGAACTGCTCAAAACATACACAAGCAACATAACTCAACAAGAATTTAGAAGGATTGTCATAAAATTAATCACTGGGCTTGAAAAAAACATAGACGCTATCAGAGAAGATATTGATACAAAGACTAGGAACCTTCAAAATAGCTGTAACAAATTAGAAAAGGCTATAAATGAGATGAATAATAAAATGGAGGCTGCCACTGCATGGATTGAAGAAGCAGAGAGGAGAATAGGTGAATTAGAAGACACAGTTATAGCAAAAGAGGAGGCTGAGAAAAAGAAAGAGAAAATGATTCAGGAGCACGAAAGGAGAATTGGAGACCTGAGTGATACAATCAAATGGAAAATGTTTGTATCATAGGAGTTCCAGAAAAGGAAGACAAAGACAAAGTGCTAAAAGGGGTGATGGACCAAATTATAAATAAACATTTCCCCAATCTCAGAAAAGAGAATGACATTGAAATTCAAGAGACATACCGAACTCTCGTAAGATGTAACATAAACCGACCTTCAGCATGACATATCATACTGAAACTGGCAAAATATAAAGATAAAGACAGACTTCTGAAAGCAGCTAAGGAGAAAAGGGCCTTAACATACAAAGGGAAACCTATCAGAGTGGTTACAGACCTATCTAATGAAACTTGGCAGGCCAGAAAGGAATGACAGGAAATCTTCAATGTGATGAAGAGGAAGAATATGCAACCAAGAATTCTTTATCCAGCAAGCCTGTCATTCAAAATAGAAGGAGAGATAAAGGTTTTCCCAAATAAACATAAGTTGAGAGAATTCATTACCACCAAACCAGACCTACAAGAAATCCTAAGAGGGACTCCATGAGTGAAATGTAGCAAGGAATATAAGGTACCAGAGACATCACTACAAACATGCACTCTACAGGGAACACAATGAATCTAAACCTACATTTTTCAATAATAACACTGAATATCAAAGGACTGAATGCTCCAGTCTAAAGACACAGGGTAGCAGAATGGATCAAAAACCAAAACCCATCTATTTGCTGCCTGCAAGAGACTCACCTTAGACCTGAAGACACCTCCAGATTGAAAGTAAGAGGATAGAGAAATATCTACCATGCGACTGGACACCAAAAGAAAGTGGAGTAGCCATACTTATATCAGAAAAACTGGACTTTAAACAGTAACAAAAGATGAAGAAGGACATTATATAATAATCACAGGATCTCTACATCAAGAAGAGCTAACAATTATAAACATTTATGTGCTGAATTCGGGAGCTCCTAAATACACAAAACAATCACAAACAGAAGCAGTTTTATTGATAAGAATGTGCTAATTGCAGGGGACTTTGATACTCCACTTATAACAATGGATAGGTCAACCAGACAAAAAATTACTAAAGAAACAATAGACCTGAATGGCACACTGGAGCAGATGGAATTAATAGATATATTTAGAACTCTGCATCCTGAAGCTAGGGAATTCACTTTCTTCTGGAGGGCACATGACACATTCTCCAAGATTGATCACATACTGGGTCATAAAACAGCCCTCCATAAATACAAAAGAATTGAGATCATACCATGCACACTTTCAGATCACACTCGAAATCAACCACAGGAAGAAGTCTGGAAAACCTCCAAAAATGTGGAGGTTAAAAACTACCCTACTAAAGAATGATTGGGCGAACCAGGCAATTACAGAGGAAATTAAAAAATATATGGAGACAAATGAAAATGAGAATACAACAATTCAATCTCTCTGGGACACAGCAAAGGCAGTCTTCAGAGGAAAATATATTGCAATCCAGGCCTATTTCAACAAACTAGAACAAGCATAAATTCAAAACCTAACAGAGCACTTAAGGAAACTAGAAAGGGAGCAGCAAGAACACCCCAAACTCAGCAAAAGAAAGGAAATAATAAAGATCAGAGCATAATTAAACAAGATAGAATCCACAAAAACAATTGAACAGATCAATAAAACCAAGAGTTGTTTTTTTTGAAAAAAATAAACAAAATTGATAAACCTCTAACTAGGCTCCTAAGAAAGAAAAGAGAGAACATTCAAATAGACAAAATCACAAAGGAAAATGGATCTATTACAACAGACCCCTCAGAAATACAAGCAACCATCAGAGATTACTATGAAAAATTATATGCCAACAAACTGGACAATCTAGAAGAAATGGACAAATTCCTAAACACATATGCACTACCAAAACTCAAATGGGAAGAGATAGAAAATCTGAACAGACCCATAACCAGTGAACATATCAAATCAGTTATCAAAATCTCCCAATGAATAAACACCCAGGGCCGGATGGATTCCCAGGGGAATTCTACCAGACATTTAAAGCAGAGTTAACACCGATCCTTCTCAAGCTATTCCAAAAAATAGAAATAGGAGGAAGACTACTGGACTCATTCTACGAAGCACATTTCATTTTGATTCCTAAGCTAGGCAGAGACCCAACAAAAAAAGAGAACTAAAGGCCAATATCCTTAATGAATATGGATGCAAAAATACTCAACAAGATACTAGCAAATCAAATTCAACAGCATATACAAAGTATTGTCCAATACGATCAAGTAGGATTTATTCCTGGATTACAAGACTGGTTCAATATTCGCAAATCCATTAATGTGATACATCACATTAACAAAACAAAAGAAAATCCTGTCAATAGATGCAGAAAAAGCATTTGACAAAATACAACATCTCTTCTTAATAAAAACCCTTGAGAAAGTCGGGATAGAAGGAACTTACTTAAACATCATGAAAGCCATTTACGAAAAGCACACAGCCAATGTTATACTCAATGGGGAAAAACTGAGAGCTTTCCCCCTGAAATCAGGGACACGACAGGGATGTCCACTCTCACCACTGTTGTTTAACATGGTGTTGGAAGTCCTAGCATCAGCAATCAGACAACAAAAGGAAATAAAATGCATCAGAATTGGCAAAGAAGAAATCAAATTTCACTTTTCGCAGATTACATGATACTCTTCATGGAAAACTTGATTGACTCCACCAGAAGCCTTCTAGAACTGATCAATGAATTCAGTAAAGTTGCAGGGTACAAAGTCAACATACAGAAATCAGTTGCATTCTTATATACCAAAAATGAAGCAACAGAAAGAGAAATAATAAAAACGATCCCATTCACAATTGCACGAAAAACCATAAAATACCTAGGAATAAACCTAAACAAAGATGTAAAAGACCTGTATGCTGAAAACTATAGAAGACTTATGAAGGAAATTGAAGAAGACACAAAGAAATGGAAAAATATTCCGTGCTCATGGATGGGAAGAAGAAACATTGTTAAAATGTCTTTATTACCCAAAGCAATTTACACATTCAATGCAATCCCCATCAAGGTTGCACCAGCATTCTTTGCAAAGCTAGAACAAAGTATCTTAAAATTTATATAAAACCACAAAAAACTCCGAATAGCCAAAGTAATATTGAAGAAGAAAACCAAAACGGGGGGGCATCACAATCCCAGACTTTAGCCTCTACTACAAAGCTGTCATCATCAAGACAGTATGGTATTGGCACAAAAACAGACACATAGACCAATGGAATAGAATAGAGAACCCAGAACTGGACCCACAAGTATATGGCCAATTAATCTTTGACAAAGCAGGAAAGAGTATCCAATGGAAAAAAGACAGCGTCTTCAGGTGATGTTGGGAGAACTGGACAGCAACATGTAACAGAATGAAATTAGACCACTTTCTTACACCACTTACAAAAATAAACTCAAAATGGATAATGGATCTGAATCTGAGACAGGAAAGCATAAAAACCCTAGAGGAGAAAGCAGGAAATAGCCTCCTAGACCTCAATGGCAGCAGGTTCCTCCACAACACATTCCCAGAGGCAAGGGAATCAAGAACAGAAATGAACTACTGGGACCTCATCAGGATAAAAAGCTTCTGCAAGGCAAAGGAAACAACAATAACAACAACAACAAAAAAAACCTAACAGGCAAGGGACAGAATGGGAAAAGATAGTGGCAAATGGCATATCAGATAAAAGGCTAGTTTCCAAAATCTACAGGGAACTCACTAATCTCCATACACTAAAAATAAATAATCCAGCGAAGAAATGGGCAGAATACCTGAATAGACACTTCTGCAAAGAGGACATCCAGAAGGCCAACAGGCATATGAAACGATGCTCAGTGTCACTCATCATAAGGGAAATACAAATGAAGACCACACTGAGATACCACCTCACACTGGTTAGAGTCACTAAAATGAACAAATCAAGAGACTATAGATGCTGGCGAGGATGTGGAGAAAAGGTCACCCTCCTACACTGTTGGTGGGAATGTAAACTGGTGCAGCTGCTCTGGAAAACAGTGTGGAGGCTCCTCAAAAAACTGTCAATAGAATCTGCCCTATGACCAAGCAATAGCACTGCTAGGGATTTACCCAAGAGATACAGAAATGCTGATGCATAGGAGCACATGTACCCGAATGTTCCTAGCTGCACTTTCTAAAATAGCCAAATCATGGAAAGAACCTAAATGTCCATCACCTGATGAATGGATCAAGAAGATGTATATATATATATATATACAATGGAATAGTATATGGCAATGAGGAAGAATGAAATCTGGCCATTTGTAGCAAAGTGGATGGACCTCGAGGGTGTCATGCTAAGTGAAATAAGTAGGGTGGAAAAGGATAGACACCATATGTTTTCACTCATAGGTCTAACAGGAGAAACCTAACAGAGGACCATAGCGAAAGGAAGGGGGATAGATGGCTAGGGAGAGTGAGGGACACAAATTATGAAAGACTATTGAATACTGAAAACGAACCATGGACTGAAGGGGAAGGGGGAGGGAGGAACGGGGGTGATGGTCATGGTGGAGGGGGCAGTTGTGGGAAGAAGCACTGGGTGTTATATGGAAACCAATTTGAAAACAAACTATTAAAAAAAAAACAAAAACAGGACCTCATTTTGGGTGAAGAAAGGAGGAATAAATCTCACTGAAAAAAAAATACAAAACAAACCAAAAATGAGATGAAATCAATCAAAATCTGCAAATTCCCAGGCACCTTTGCAGCTAGAAGTTACCTGTGTCACAGCTCTCATTAAGAGACACCAGCACAAAAGATCAACAAGATGTCTTGTAGTTCAGCTTCTCATTCTTCCTGATGGTAACGTGGATGCATGTTTGGTTCTAATCTCTGAGCATCTTTTCCATGGGCATGCTTTAACCAGCCCTTCCTCAGGATACTGGGCCATTTTATCTTTTAAAAGAACATACTAAGCAAATGCAACAATGTTAATATGTTTTACTTTTCACTGTCCAAATGACTGGATAAGTGTCTTTCCATGGATCTTATTGGACTTTGAAGTAATCCAAGAAAGGTCACTTGGAAATTACACTTGTGAAACAGTTGATTATTTTCCCTTTAAATACTGATAGTATTAATTTTCTTCCTTTGTGTCTTTTATCCTAATAATTTGCATAAATGGAATGGAGTTATATCTGATTATCTTATTTGAGAGCAAGACTTCTTTTAAAAGTCCAATATATTCAGTTTTGAAAAATAATGTGGGACATCACAAGCTGCATAATGTTTTAATGTTTATCATAGTAGGTCACTTTTCCAAATTCCTTTTTAGTGTTGGTGTGAATCTCTTATTAATGTTCTTTTCTTTGGTTGAAAAACAAATCTTTATGCCCAGCATCCAAAATAAGATATCATCAATATGAAATTAGAATAAAGTGTTACATCAGTACAATAAAAAATCAGTCTCTTTATTTCAAAATTACCATTTTCAGATTCCTCTTATCATCACATATAAGAAGTTTAGTTCCAAAAGAGAAATGTGCAGAGGTAGTATTGATTCCCTTTAATGTTTAAAGCACTTAATATGAAACTTTAAAAATTCATTGTCAAAAGTAGTCTAGTATTCTTTAAACATATCAAAGCACATAAAATATATGATCTTTTTGCAGCATGTTGCAGAGATCCTTAGACAATAGAACATTATTCATATATGCACTATACCTTCTTGCCGTAACTTTCAGTATGAAGTATTCATCATGTACCTTAAAGCATATGTTAAATAAAATGCAGATTTGATCTTTTCCAAGTGGCATTTAAATTTTTTAATTAGATTTTTGTAAAAGTTTAATTTTTGACATGCATTTTTCTTCAAAGAGTTGAATTTCTCAGTTTAAAATAGTCTCTTTGAGTTACATTGTTCAATAGCTTATAAATTTAAATAAAACTATACCATACAACAGGATTCCTAATCACCAGCGCTTTAAGAGATATATAGAAATTCAAAGAAAAATGAAACAAAAAGAAAATGACTGGTATTTATATTCATCAGTGTATGCATTGGTTATCTTTTTTCGAACTCACAAGATTGGAAGGATAATGGTAACTAAATGACCTACTTAGTTTATCCTCAGGTGTGGAATCTTCTGTGGCTATCTCCGGTGAAATTTAGTGACTGCCTAACACCTCTTCATGTCAAACAAGCTTGGTGTGTTTGATAAAGAATAGGAGGTTAGCTGTGAAAATAACCTTTACTCATATGTCAGAATCGTTCAGATATTTAGGGGGGGAAATGCGACCAGAGGGTTAGTGCAGACATAGAAGAAACATTCATGGGAGATTGTGGGTCTTTATGTTTCATTCTCTCTGTAAAAGAAAATTCCAGGACCTAGGAAAAGGAATATCTTTGGGGTCTTACAGTTTTCCTTAGATAGAATGGAAGCCTAGAGTACCATGTTTTCTGAAATAATTCATTTTGACTGATAAACCAACTCTCCTCGTTCTACATTCATGTTCACTATCCAAACACTCACTGATTATAGTTTGGTTTGTTGAGGGAGATTTTACTAGAAGGCAAAGGCCTGTTGCTCAGCAAGTAGAAGTATTTGCTGCACTTGAAATCAGTAATTTTTATTGAAATTAATACTTTGGCACTCTGTGTGTGTGTGTGTGTGTGTGTGTGTGTGTGTGTGTGTGTGTGTTTAAACTACTTGTAACCATAAGTGCATTTATGAAAACAAAAGTAATTTGAATTGATGAATGTGTCATTTATCTATTATTATTAGACAGGTAGAATATTAAATTTTTGTGATAAAAACTCGTGTCCAATTTGGTGCAACTTTGGATATATTGCCAAAAGGGAAACAATAAAAGTTTAAGTAATTTTTATCATTGAGTGAAACTTAATGCTTCT
Organism: Suricata suricatta; assembly: GCF_006229205.1. Lineage (NCBI taxonomy): Eukaryota > Metazoa > Chordata > Mammalia > Carnivora > Herpestidae > Suricata > Suricata suricatta. Next base: position 119,479,283 of record NC_043701.1, on the reverse strand, counting down.
GTCTATAATGAGGTTTTAACTTCACATTTTCCTTAATTTTAAAAATTTATAATAGTTTATTGTCAACTTGGCTTCCATATAACACCCAGTGCTTCTCCCCACAAGTGCCCCCCTCCATAACTATCACCCCCATTCTCTCCTCCCCTTCCCCCTTCAGTCCTCGGTTCGTTTTCAGTATTCAATAGTCTCTCATGATGTGTGTCCCTCTGTCTCCCTAACTCTCTTTCCCCCTTCCTCTCCCCATGTTCCTCTATTAGGTTTCTCTTGTTAGACCCACGAGTGCAAACATATGGTATCTGTCCTTCTCCCCCTGATTTATTTTGCAGCAATTTCCTACTTGACACATCCCCAAAGGCAAGGGAATAAAGAACAAAAATGAACTACTGGGACCTCATCAAGATAAAAAACCTTCTACAATGCAAAGGAAACAATAAAAAAAAGCTAATAGGCAAGTGACAGAATGGGAAAAGATAGTGGCAAAATGGCATATCAGATAAAGGGCTAATATCCAAAATCTATAAGGAACTCCTAAACTCCATACCCGAAAAATGAATAATCCAGTGAAGAAATGAGCAGAAGACCTGAACAAACACTTCTTGAAAGAGGACATCCAGATGGCCAACAGGCAAATGAAATGATCCACATTTTCCTTACTAATGTGCAAATTTCAGTAGCTATAGAATCAAATCATTCAGTTTACTCTAGTGTTGATAGACCAAGAGTGTTTCAGAGGTCAGCAAAGTTGTTCTGTCTTGTGATGTGTCTGTCCCTTTGTGATAAGATGTTGGGTTTCTTGCAGGTACTTCATGAATTGGTCACATAATTCATGTTAAATATAGTAGTACCTCAGAGATAGCACAGACCACTTGCTGGTTGAATTTTTGGTTTGATAAACTGGGGAAGTGTTTCTGAAGAGGTTATAGAGTGTGAGTCCTCTTTCAACAGTCTTCTGTTCTTGCAGCAGCATGGCAGTTCCCGGGGAAGGGACAGACTGTTCCCAGATACAACATATGTATAAGTCAGAGTGCATAAACAGAAACTGTATTTGTGTATATATTCAACTATGTTTTCTCCTCAGACATATACAGGCCTTTTTATGTCTGTATATGTCTTCTATGCATGCTCATATGGACATAATAAAGTTACATGAAGTTTTTCAACTTTTTCCATCAACTTTTCTTTTTTTGTTAATTTTTTAATGTTTTATTTATTTTTGAGAGACAGAAACAGAGTGAGCAGGGGAGGGTCAGAGAGAGAGGGAGACACAGAATCTGAAGACAGGCTCCAGGCTTTGAGCTCTCAGCACAGAGTCTGACATGGGGCTCAAACCCACAAACTGTGAGATCATGACTTGAATTGAAGCCGGACACTCAACTGATCAAGCTACACAGGGACTGAGCCCCATCCCAACAACTTTTCAACTCTTCCATGTTTTCCTTCTATTTATAACTTTAGATTGTTTTAATTTTCATATACAACTGTGCTGTTGAACTGGCTTAAATTTATACTAGATAAATAATATATGGGATATATATATATATATATATAAATTTATACTAGATAAATAATATATGGGATATATGTATTAGGTATATAAGAGAAAGAAGTATATCTATATGATTTATATAATATATATTGACCATGAATGTTGGTGTGGGTGCATATGTGTGTATATCTGTATAGCAAGTGAATGTCTCTATGTAATACATATTATTATATAATATCCAAAATATGTTATACTGTATATATGTTATATATATATATGTTTTGTATATGAATGTGTGCATATACATAAATAGACATTATTTTGTAGAGAAGTTTCAGGCTCAGAGCCTGAAGTACCAGTTTCTCACATCCCTTTGCCCTCTTCTGTGCACAGCCTCCTTGAATAGCTGTAGCCACTTATTTGGGAACACTTCCCAAGCCAATTTCCAGTTGCCAGTTTGATTTATATGCTGTCCTTCCTCCATTCACCAACAGCTTCTGTTATTTTGTAACAAAGTCACAGGTGCAATATTTTTTAAGTGCCTTTCTACTGACTTTTGTGATAAGGATTTGTACAAGTATTATGAATTTTATTGGCTTTTCTGTTCTAACAATCCACTGGGATGCTCTATATATAATAGTATCACTCAACATGTATCTTATATATTTTGTCACTTAATACGTCTCATCTTTTATTTGTTCAAAATCACAGAAGGTTATTATATATATTATATACATGTATATTATACATATATGGACAATGGCAATATATTGCATTTTATAGCATCAGTACATTTTAATTTTGAGATTCTCAGAGTCTTGATTAGAAGACAGAAAGGAACACTGATTTATATTAAAGAAATATACTTTAAAAATAAGCATGTGTTATTCTGTTGGGTAAGAATCCAATATGGGATGCCTGGGTGGCTCACTTGGTTAAGCAATCGACTTCCACTCAGGTCATGGATCTCATGGTTTGTGAGTTTGAGTCCCGCTTCAGGCTTTGTGCTGACAGCTCAGAGCCCAGAGCCGGGAGCCTGCTTCAGATTTTTTGACTCTCTCTCTCTCTCTGTCCCTCCTCTGCTTGCATGCTCACTCGCTCGCTCGCTCTCTCTCTCGAAAAATAAATAAACATTAAAAACATTACAACAAAAAAAGAATCCAAGTGTATCTTAGCTGGGTGGTTATGTCCTGGGGTCAGATCTCATGTGTCTGTAGTAAGAATGTTGGCGGGCTGGAGTCACTGGAAGGTTTCACTGGGACTGGAGGGTCTGGGCAGTCTGCTTCCAAGGCGGCAAAGCCTGGGTGCCTGTCACATTGGTTCTTGAGGTTGGTAGAAAGTGATCTGAGTTTCCTTGCCACCTGGGCCTATCCATAGTACCGGTTGAGTGTCCCCATGATGTAGCAGCTGATCTTCCCTAGAGCACGTGGCCTGAGAAAGCAAGGCAGAAAACCACGATGATTTTTATCTGTGGACTCAAAATTCAGCCTGTGTCATTTCTGCAGTATCCATTAGGTAACTGGTCAGCCCTACTCAGTTATTTTTGCCCAGTGTAAATTCTCTCTCCACTGATTATAGGTAGGAGTTTCAAAGAGCAGCCCTACTGTGTGGGAGAGGCCACACAGGAGTGAATTCCAGGAAGAACGAATCCTTGAAGGATATTGTCTGGTCACATCAGACATCAGGATTCGTGTAGACTGGTTACAGAACCTTACTTAGTCTGTCTCTGCCGGTCACCAGCTATGTGGTCTTGGGTAAATTACTCCACTTCTCTGGGTTTTAATTTCTCATTCATGAAACGGAGATGCTGGTAAGAGTATCTCCCTAAAAGAGTTATTTGGAGATCTCAAGATCAAGAAAACTATTAATTAAAATAGTTAGCAAGCAAACTTGATGAATGTTGGAGAAAATGACACTGGAGAATTTAAATCAATATTACCTCTTCATCCTCCAGTAGCACCTTATATTTAAGGAGAGAACTATAATAAATGAATCCTGTATGGGAGAATGCAATATGACATTTGGAGTCATACTTAACTGACTTGGAATCTCAGAGAACTGGAAACACCAAATAAAGGGTAGTAGAAAAAAGGAAATAAATTCTGTGATTTAACACTAATAAGATGTGGCGATGCAGCCACTATATATTTCTGGCCTACCGTTTGTAGCTGTTATTTTTGCCCAGTGTAAATTCTCTCTCCACTGATTATAGGTAGGAGTTTCGAAGAGAAGCATAATATCAAATTCCTCTAGTTTTCCTTTCTATGCTTCAGAAAGATTATTTGGGCTTTTACTTCATTTGTCATGGCTTAATAAAGACAGCATCACTCAAGTTGAGCCCTTCGAATCACAATCATAACATTTTGGAGTAGAGGAAAGAATATAAATGATATGAGATTTCTTATTTTGTAGTTTAGGAGAAAGAACCCTGAGAAGTGAATGTATTTGTCACAGTCCACAAAGGATCTCCAAGGATCATTAGTGTCCTAAAAATTTTAGCCTGACAGCTAATATGATACTGTCCCCTTGCAAATATTAATTAATTAATTTGATACAATTAAAAACATTCCTGTATAGTTACAACACAGTGCTATACTAGTTCCATGTGTTCCATATAGTGATTTGACACTTCCATACATCACCCGGTGCCCATCACCACGTGTCCTCCTGCATCCCCATCACCTGTTTCCTCCATCTTCCCACCCACCTTCCCTCCTGTAACAACCACTTTGTTCTCTGTAGTTGAGAGTCTGTTTCTTGATTTCTCTCTCTTTTTTCATTTCTTTGTTTGTTTTTTATATTTTACATTCTACCAAATTCTTCATATCATATTTGTCTTCATTTGATATTTTGTTCTGTTTCTTAAATTCTGCATATGAGTTAAGTCATATAGTATATGTCTTTCTCTGACTGACTTATTCATGTAGCATAATATTCTGTAAATCCATCCACATCATCGCACATGTCAAGATTTCATGCTTTTCATGGCTGAGTGTTATTCCATTGTAGGTGTGTGTGTGTGTGTGTGTGTGTGTGTGTGTGTGTGTACACATACACACCACATCTTTATCCATTCTTCTGCAGATAAATACTTGAAGTGTTTCCATAATTTGGCTATTGTAAATAGTGCTGCAGTAAACATAGAGGTGTATACGTCTTTTCCAATTAGTGTTTTCAAATTATTTCGGTAAATATTTAATAGTGGAATTACTGGGTTTTTCTGTGTTTAATTTGGTGGAATCTCCACACTTCCACAGTGACTGCATCAGCTTGCATTCCCACCAACAGAGTACAAAGGTCCATTTTTCCCCACATCCTTGCCAATGCATGTTATTTCTTGTGTTTATGATTTTAGCCATTCTGACATGTGTGAGATAATATCATAGTGGTTTTGATTTGTGTTTTTCTGATGATGAGTAATGTTGAGCATCTTTTCATGTGTCTGTTGGCCATCTCTAGGTCTTCTTTGGAGAAATGTCTGTTCATGTCTTCTGCCCATTTTAAAATTTTGTTAAAATGGATTGTTTGATTTTTGTGTGTTGAGCTGTATCAGTTCTTTATATATTTTGGATACTGACCCTTTATTAGATATGTTATGTGCTGCAAGTATCTTCTCCCATTCCATAGGTTGTCTTTTTGTTTCATTGATTGTCTTCTTTGCTGTGCATAAGTTTTTTGTTTTGATGAAGTTCCAATAGTTTTGTTTTTGTTTTACTTTTGCTTTTTTTTTTTTGCCTCAGTAGACCTCTCTAGAAAGTGTTGATATGGACAGTGTCAAAGGAATTATAGGTTGTGCTCTCTTCTAAGATTTTTATGATTTCAGGCTTCACGTTTAGGTTCGTAATCCATTTTGAGATTATTTTGGTGTATGGTGTGAGAAATTGGTCCATTTTCATTCTTTTGCAAAATTTTGTCCAATTTTCCCACCATTTGTTGAAGAGACTTTTTCCCATTAGATACTCTTTCCTGCTTTGTTATTTGTCATATAATTATGGGTTTATATCTATTTTTGTGCCAATAATATGCTATTTTGATTACTATAGTTTTGTAGTATATCTTGATATCTGGGATATTTTTTCAAGATTGCTTTGGCTATTTGGGGACTTTTGTGGTTCCATACAAATTTTAAAATTGTTCTAGCTCTGTGAAAAATACTGTTGGTATTTTGATAGGGATTGCATTAAATCTGTAGATTGCTTTGGATAGTATGAATATTTATCAGTATTTATTCTTTTAACCAATGAGTATGGAATATACTTCCATTTTTTGTGTCTTATTCAGTATCTTTCATCATTGTTTATAGTTTTCAGAGTATATAAATATTTCATCTTCTTAGTTATGTTTACTCAGAAGTGTATTATTTTGGGTGAAATTGTAAATGGGATTGTTTCTTAATTTCTCTTTTTGTAGTTTCATTATTTATACATAGAAATGCAGTGGATTTCTATATATTGATTCTGTATTCCGTGGCTTCATTGAATTTATGTATCAGATCTAGCAGGTGACTTTGTGGAGTCTTTCAAGGCTTTCTCCATCATGTCATCTGCAAATAGTAAAAGTTTTGCTTCCATACCAATCTGGACACTCTTTTCTTTTTCTTTCTTTCTTTTTTTCATTCTCTCTCTCTCTCTCTCTCCCCCTCCCTCCCTCCTTTCTTTCTTTCTTTCTTTCTTTCTTTCTTTCTTTCTTTCTTTCTTTTTTCTTTCTTTCTTTCTTTTTTCTTTCTTTCTTTTTTCTTTCTTTCTTTCTTTCTTTCTTTCTTTCTTTCTTTCTTTCTTTCTTTCTTTCTTTCTTTCTTTCTTTCTTTTTTCTTTCTTTTTCTTTCTTTCTTCTTCCTTCCTTCCTTCCTTCCTTCCTTCCTTCCTTCCTTCCTTCCTTCCTTCCTTCCTTCCTTCCTTCCTTCTTCCCTTCCCTTCCGTTCCCTTCCCTTCCCTTCCCTTCCCATTTTTTTTATGTAGCCTTTTTTATGTTGAAGTATGTACCTTTAAACCTACTTTGTTGAGGGTTTTATCATGAATGGACGCTGTAATTTGTCAGGTGCTTTTTCTGCATCTATTGAAGTAGTCATATGATTCTTATCTTCTTTTGTTGCTGTGATGTATCAGATTGATTTACAAATACTGAGCCACTCTTGCATTGCAGGAATAAATCCTACCATGATCATGGTGTATTTAAATGTATTGTTGGATTTGATTTGCTAATATCTTGTTGAGGATTTTTGCATATCTGTTCATCAGAGACATTGGCCTATAGTTCTCTCTCTCTCTCTCTCTTTTTTATTTTTTTTTGGTCTCATTTTCTTTATTTTTTTATACTAGTTTTTTGTCAAATTGGTTTCTATATAACACACAGTGCTTCTCCCCACAACTGCCCCCGACCATGACCACAACCCCCTTCCTTCCCACCCCCTCCCCCTTCAGTCCATGGTTCATTTTCAGTATTCAATAGTCTCTCATAATTTGTGCCTCTCACTCTCTCCAGCTCTCTTTCCCCCTTCCCCTCCCTATGGTCCTCTGTTAGGTTTCTCCTGTTAGACCTATGAGTACAAACATATGGTATCTGTTCTTCTCTGCCTGACTTATTTCACTTATTTCTTCTCTGCCTAAATGTCCATCACCTGATGAATGGATCAAGAAGATGTGGTGTATATATATATATATATATATATATATATATATATATATATATATGTATGTATACACACACACACAATGGAGTACTACATGGCAATGAAGAAGAATGAAATATGGCCATTTGTAGCAAGGTGGATGGACCTCAATGGTGTCATGCTAAGTGAAATATAGTTCCCTTTTTTGAAGTGTCTTTTTAAATAACATTCTATTTATTTTTGAAAGAGAGAGAGACAGAGTACAAGTGGGGCAGAGGCAGAGAGAGACAGGGAGACACAGAATCTGAATAAGACTCCAGGCCCTGAGTGTCAGCACAGAGCCTAATGCTGGGCTTGAAATTGTGAACCATGAGATCATGACCTGAGCTGAAGTCAGATGCTTAACTGACTAAGTCATCCAGGTTCCCCAAAGTGTCTTTATTTAAGGTTTGGGATCAGTGTGACTCTGGCCTCATAGAATGAATTTAGAAACTTTCCTTTCTTTTTCTTTTCCCCTTCCTCCTCCTCCTCCTCCTTTTTTGAATAGTTTGACCTCTATTTTTAGTGTTCAGTAAAATTGACTTGTGAAGCCATCTAGTCCTATACTTTTGTCTAAGGGGACAAAAGTTTTAGGGAGGTTTTTTGTTTGTTTGTTTTTTTTAAATTACTGATTCTGCTTCATTGCTGATAATTAGTCTGTTCAACTTTTCTATTCCTTCTGCTTCAGTTTTGGGAATTTAGATGTTTCTAGGAATTTATCCCATTTCTTCTAAGTTGCCTAGTTTGCTGGCATATAATTTTTCATAATATTCCCTTACAATCCTTGGTATTTCTGTGGTGCTGGGTGTTATTTGTCTTCTTTCATCTCTGATTTTATTTGAGTCCTCTTTCTTTCTCTCTCTTTCTGATGAGTCTGGGTAAATGTTTATTAAGTTTGTTTAGAGAACCAGGTTCGGGTTTATTATATTTTTAGTTTTTATTTTGTTTATTTATGCTCTAATCTTTATTATTTTCTTCTTTCTGCTGTCTTTGGGTTTTGTTTGTGCTTCTATTCCTAGCTCCTTTAGGTGTAAGGCTACATTGTTTATTTGAGATTTTTCTTCTCACAGGTCAGCTTCTTGTGCTGGGTCTGTGTTGCTATAAACTTCCAACTTTGCCACTTTTGATGCATCCCAACAATTGTAGATTATATGTTTTCATTTTCTTTTGTTCCCATGTATCTCTTAATTTTCTCTCTGAATTCTTGATTGACCTATTAATTATTTAGTATCATTTACGTTAACCCCCACATATTTGTGTTCTTTCCAGGCTTTTTCTTGTGGTTGATTTCTAGTTTCATAGTGTTATGAAAGATGCATAGTATGACTTCAGTCTTTTTGAATTTGTTGAGACTTGTTTATATGCTATTCAACTGCTGTTTCTTTATTTATTTTCTCTTTGGAGTGAGGTGTTAAAGTTCTTTACTACTATTGTATTCTTATTTATTAATTCCTTTGTGTTTGTTATTGGCTGCTTTATGTTTTGGGAACTGCTGTGTTGGGTGTATAAATATTTAAAATCATTGTATCTTCTTGTTAGATTGTTCCTTTCATGATTATATCATGTTTTTCTTTGTCTCTTGTTATAAAATTTGTTTTAAGGTCTATTTTGTCCAATATAAGTATTGCTACCCTAACTTTTTATTTCTTACCCCAACTTTTTGCTTCCATTTGTATGATAAATCCTTTTCCATCCATCCCTTAACTTTGTTTTTTTTTTTGAAGCAACTGAAAGAAAAAAAAATTACTTATTTATTTTTTTTTAAGTTTCTTTTTTTCTTTTTTCTTTTTTTATAATAGTTTATTGTCACATTGGTTTCCTTTTTTTTCTCCATAATATTTTATTGTCAAATTGTTTTCCATACAACACCCAGTGCTCTTCCCCTTAAGTGCCCTCCACCATCACCACCACCTCTTTTCCCCCCTCCCCCTTCCCCCCAACTCTCAGTTCATTCTCAGCATTCAATAGTCTCTCAAGTTTT
>NC_043701.1:119456375-119470069 GCF_006229205.1 Suricata suricatta | reverse complement strand
GACTCCTCAGAAAAAAAAGAGAGAGCACCCAGATAGACAAAATCATGAATGAAGAAGGATCTATTACAACCAATCACTTAGAAATACAAGCAATCATCAAAGATTACTATGAAAAATTATATGCCAGCAAAGTGGACAACACAGAAGAAATGGACAAATTCCTAAATGCGCATGCACTGCCAAAATTCAAACGGGAAGAGATAGAAAGAATGAACAGACCAATAACCAGTGAAGAAATCGAATCCGTTATCAAAAATCTCCCAATGAATAACAGCCCAGGGCCAGATTGCTTCCCAGGGAAATTCTACCAGACATTTAAAGCAGAGCTCATACCCATTCTTCTCAAACTATTCCAAAAAATAGAACTAGAAGGAAAGCTTCCAAACTCATTCTATGAAGCCAGCATCACCTTGATACCCAAACCAGACAGAGACCCAGCCAAAAAAGAGAACTACAGACCAATATTCTTAATGAATACAGATGCAAAAATACTCAACAAGATACTAGCAAATCGAATTCAACAGCATATAAAAAGAGTTATCCATCATGATCAAGTGGGATTCATTCCTGGGTTACAGGAATGGTTCAATACCGGCAAATCCATCAACGTGATTCATCACATTAACAAAAGAAAGGATAGAAACCATATGATCCTGTCGATAGATGCAGAAAAAGCTTTTGACAAAATCCATCCCTTAACTTTGAATGTGCAAGTATGCATAGGTCTGAAGTGAGTCTGTTGTAGGCAGCATATGGGTGTGTCTTTCTTTGATTGCAGTATTTTGTTCATTTACATTCAAAATGATTTTTGGTAGGTATGCACTTACTGCAATTTTTTTTACTTGTTTTATGGTTGTTTTTGTAGTTCTCGTTTCCTTTCCTTTTCTGATCTTTTCTCTCAGGGTTTTCTGGCTTTCTTTAGTTGTATACTTAGATTCCTTTCTCTTTATTTTTTCATTTATTACCAGTTTTTGATTTGTCATTACTGTTAGGTTTATACGTAACATCTTAACTCTATTAAATTGATGCTCACTTAAGTTTTAATCCATTCTATAAGCATTACATTTTTACTTCTGTCTGTTCCATATTTTGGGGATATGGTATCATATTTACATCCTTTTATTTTGTGAATCCCTTGACTGATCTATATAGATACACTTAATTGTACTGCTTTTGTGCCTTCTCCCCCCCCCTTTTTTTTACTCCTACTCATGTCTTCTTTTTTCTACTCAATAAGTTCCCTATAACACTTCTTGTAGGGCTGATTTAGTGGTCATGGATTTCTTTAACCTTTGTTTGTCAGAGAAACTCTAACTCTCTCATTTTCTGAATGATAGACTTCCTGGATAGAGTATTTTTGTTGGTTTTGGTAGGTATTTATTTATTTATTTATGTCTTTAAGCACTTTGAATATATCATGTCATTCCACTTTGGACTGCAAAGTTTCTCTTGAAAAATAGGCTGATTACCTTATGGGATTTCCTTTGTATGTGACTTTATTCTGTTGCTGGGCTTAAAACTTTCTTTCTTTCTTTCTTTTTTCTTTTGCCTGTATAATTACTATGTGTCTTGATATATTCTTGGGTTAATTTTTTGAGGATTTCTTTATGCCTCCTGGATCTGAATTTCTGCTTCCTTACCCTGAGTAGGGAAGTTTTCAGTTATTATTTCTTCAGGTCATTTTTATATCTACTTTTATCTTTCTTTCACTTCCTGAGATCTCTGTCATGTGAATGTTATTATGTTTGATAATGTTACTGAATTCTCTAAGTCTGTTTTCATTTTTATTATATTTTTTCTCTTTTTCAGCTTGATTTTTTTCCATTACACTCTCCTCCAGGGCTCTGATCTGTTCTTTCTCTTCCTTCAGTCCATTATTTTTTCTATCTAACATATTTTAAATTTTATTTATTGAGTTCTTTATCACTGGTTATTATTTGTTAATGTTGTCTATCTCTTTGTGGAGGGTTTCACTGAAGTCTTCCACTCTTTTTTCCAGTCCAGTGAGTAACTTTATGTTCCATTACTTTATATTCTCTGTCAAGTATGTTACTTATCTCCATTTTGCTTAGGTCTCCTACTGTGATTTGTCCTGTTCTTTCATTTGGGATGTATTCTTCTGTCTCCTCCTTTTGTCCAATTCTCTGGGTCTGTTTCTATGTTAGGAGAGTCAGTTGTGTCTCCTGCTCTTGAAAGTCATGGCCTAATGAAGAAGAGGCCTTATAGTGCCCTGTAGTGCCCTGGAGTGTAGTGTCCCATGTCCCCAGAACCTGCTGCTTCGAGGGTGTCTCCTGTGTGTGTCATTTGCCCTGTTGTAGCTGAGCACCTTTTGCCTTCAGTCCCATCATCAGCAGTGGTTCTTTGTCTGCTGCAGTCAGGGTTTGTTCCATGTGGTTTTAGCGCATGTGTCCGGGGCTGTCTTGGGCCTGAGATGTGGTGGCCTGGAGCTTCAGGGTGCTTTCCCGGTATTGTCCCCTGAGCTGTCATTGATGCTTAGGACCTGCAGTCAGACCAGATGCCTGTCCCCATCCCGCTGCTGAGACTGAGATTGGAATGGTCTATGTTGTCACCTTCCTTTCTTCTCGGGGGCAGGAGTCACTCTGGAGTAGAGACCTGTTGGAGCTACTCACACATTGCCAGGCTTGCGGATCCTCTTTGGATGGACACTTGCAGAGGGCTCGCTGGGATTGTTGGGTCCACAGGACAGTGCACAGATGGAGTGATGAATGCTAGTAAGGGCATGATGCTTGGCTATGCGAGGGGACTTGCCAGAGGGGATCGGGGTGTTATTAGCAAGTTAGGTAGGGACTATGGGCATTGCACTGATTCCCACAGGTGTCTGCGTATGGACTGGGGGCCTGGAAAGGGAAATGGTACCTGCTAGCTCCATTGTTCCTGGAGAAGTCTCCCAAAGATCCCTGCCCTTCCAGCGTGTGCTCAGAGATCAGTAATCTCCCTCCCACATACCCCAGGTGTTTCCCAACTGCTGCTTTAAAAATTTTTTTTAATGTTTTTATTTTAGTTTTGAGAGACAGAAAGAGCCAGGGAGAGGCAGAGAGAAAGGGAGACACAATCTGAAGCAGGCTCCAGGCTCTGAGCTGTCAGCACAAATCCCAATGTGGGGCTTGAACCCACAAACTGTGAGAACACGACCTGAGCCAAAGTTGGATGCTTAACCGACCGAGCCACCCAGGCACCCATACATAGTCTCTTTCAAGGGACCAAATTTCCTTTTGCTTTCTGGGCTCTCACAGAGCTGAGCAGCTGATTTTCAAAGCCCCAGGTGTTAAGCCCCTCTGATTGTAAGGGCTCAGGAAGTTAAGCCCTCTGGTTTTCAAAGCCAAATGTTGGGGTTCATCCAGTGAGTACAGGACCCCATGCCTGGAGTGCCTGGTTAGCCTCTGCTCCTCTCCCTTCACACAGCCTGTTGTATCAGTTTGTTTTCCAGCCACATCCCAGCCTTTCCTACCGTCTTGGATGTGGTCTCATTTCTTAGCTGTGGAGAGTGTGTTCTGCCAGTGTTTGGGTCATTTTCTGGGTTATTTACACTGATGTAGGTGTTACATCATCATACTCATGGGTCAAGGTGACTTAGGGTCCTCCTGTTCCTTCATCTTCCCTGGATGTCCTGAAATATACATCTTTAATATGTCATTTTTAAATCATTTTTTTTAATTTACTTCCAAGTTAGTTAGCATGTAGTGTATTAATGATTTCAGGAATAGAACTTAGTGATTCATCCCCTACATATAACACCCAGTGCTTATCCCAACAGTGCCCTCCTTTAATGCCCTTCACCTCTTTGACCCATCCCCCCCACCCAAAACCCTTCCAGAAACTCTCATTTTGTTCTCTGCATTTAAGAAAGATTCTCTGATGTTTTGTCTCCTTCCCTGTTTTAATATTATTTTTGCTTCCCTTCCTCTATGTTCATCTGTGTTATATCTTAAATTCCACATGAGTGAAGTCATTATGATATTTGTCTTTCTCTGACTGACTTATTTTGCTTAACATAATATCCTCCAGTTGCATCCATGTTGTTGCAAATGTAAGACTTCACTTTTTGGTCGTCAAGTAATATTCCATTGTATATATGTACTACATCTTCTTTATATCATTTTCTAACAGGGAAATTCATGGGCATATAAAATAAGTGCATGTGAAGGATTTTATAAATCTTTTTAATTAATGAGATAATCCCTAAAATGTTCCAAATACTTAAAAAGAATTTAAAAAACCAGGAGTTTATGGGCAATGGTAGGATACAATTGTTGGTTAAATATAAAATTGGCTAATATCCAAAAAGACCATAAGGTATAACTAGACTAACTAGACAGTAATTATTTGCATCTTTACTAAATAAAACCCTAGAAATTACCTTAGACTCTAGATATTTGTGGTATAGACCAGACAGTACAAAGTCATATTAGCACCTCACTGAAAATGCACTGAGGGATTGATTTTCTTTCTTTATATTTTGAATAATTTTTGTGATAAAGTGATACATTTTTAATAATTTTTGTGATAAAATAAAATTTTTGTGTAAGAGAATACATTTACAAAATGTAGCCATTTCTAATTTTCACTTAAAGCTTTTTAAGAACTACATGAAAGAGATTATATGTAAAAGCAGTTTTGGGGCACCTGGGTGGCTCCAGCTTCAGCTCAGGTCAAGATCTCATGGTTCATGGGTTCGAGCCCAGTGTCAGGCTCTGTGCTGACAGCTCAGAGCCTGGAGCCTGCTTCAGATTCTGTGTCTCCCTCTCTCTGACCCTCTCCTGCTGGCACTATCTCTCTCTGTCTCTCAAAAATAAATTTAAAAGAACATTAAAAATGTTTTTAAAAGGTTTGTAAACCAAAGCTACAGGTGCTGGAGTCATTATTTTTCTTTGTAAATATAAATACTAACTTTGTGAAATGAAACTATCTTTTGTTACTTTTGACCATGCAAAGTGTGTTTACCTATGATAAAGTCATCTCTTCAATTCCTGTCAGTGCAGCTTTTAGAGCTATCACCTGCACTGTGCAAAGATGTGCCCACACCCTGAAGGCTTTGTCAAGTGACACTTTTCCTGTGAGAGTAGACTGTGTCATCTGTTTCTCCAAATCTCTTGTCATGTCTGCACTTTGCACAGTGTAGATTTTGTGAACTCTCCTTTGCAGTCTAAGGAATTGTCACATTTATAAATTTGTATAGCATTCATTCCAGCCATTTGCTGACTATCGTATACTGGCATGTGTGATTTTGCCAGTTTCTTGGGGGATTGTGCACCAGGAATGACCATTTCTCGCAGAAATACTCTCCAGAAACTCCTGCAGTTGACCATACACTTGCATGTTTGGCAAATCAAAAGGTCAGGACCCAAAGGGAAAGTCAACTTTTGATCAAAGGAAAAATAAAGGTACAAGTAAAAGTCTAACTCCTTGTTGACAGAACTCTTCCAAGCCCCTATGAAGGAAATACTGTCAGATCTCTGCCAATGTCACATCCAGATCTGATGCTTCTTGACAGATGAAGGGTATGGTTACAAAAACATTAGGAAAGTTAGAGTTTCCTTTGGAACCTCGGCATATCCCCTTTGCACACTGCCTTGAGTGCACTGTATCTTTGTTCAGTGTGTGACTTTAGGTGTCTGACGTCGTGACTATAAAATGGAAGCCTGTAGGTCATTAATCGTGTGCGTGTGTTGGACAAATGTTGAGTTCTGAGGGAAATTTGTGAAATCATGTACATGGCCTTGCAAGACATGAATGTTTTCTTCAGGTTCTTCTGATTGTGGTCATACTTTGTGAGTTCTGTGTTGCCAGGAATCCCAATTATTTAAGAAAAACTAGAAATCTTAGAGTGTCTGGGTGGCTCAGTTGGTGGTATCTGCCTCTTGATTTCTGCTCAGGTCATGATCTCACAGTTTGTGAGTTCAGGCCTCACATCAGTCTCTGTGCTGCCAGTGCGGAGCCTGCTTAGGATTCTCTCTCCCTCTTTCTCTGCCCCTCCCCTACTTGCACTCTCTCTCCTCTCTCAAAACAAATAAATAAACTTAAAAAAAAAAGAAAAACTAGAAATCCAAACTTGAAGTGAAATATCCTAATTTTTAATATTGACCTAATTTTTATAATATATAAATAATGGTCAAAACCTGTCTGACCAAAACATAGACATGCCCATATTCATCTTAGATCTTGAAATTGTTATTTCAACATGGCCATATTTAGAAAAAATACTCATTTCCATTTCCAAGAGTCACAAAATTCATTTAATATTTAGGTACCAGGAGCAGTATTTAAAAGTGAACAAAAATTATTTTATCACAAAAGCACAATACTTAAATAAATTAAAATAAGCTTATCTGGTATAGAAAATACCAGAGTAAATTTTGCAACAATTTGTAATTAAGTTTAAAAAGTGAAATTAGGGGTGCCTGGATGGCTCAGTCAGTTGTGTCCAGCTTCAACTCAGGTCATGATCTCATGGTTCAGGAGTTCAAGCCTCACATCGAGCTCTGTGCTGACAGCTCATAACCTGGAGTCTCTGTTAGATTCTGTGTCTCCCTTTCTCTGTGCCATTCCCCCACCTGCTCTGTCTCTCTCTCTCTACTTAAAAAATAAATAAATATTTAAAATGTTTTTAAGTTAAATTAAATTTTTTTTCAAACATGCTTTTCATTTATCTTTCAGTCATTCATTTAAAATCCCCATTCTGGGGAGAGATAGATTAAGATATTTGATGATTATGTCAAGCAGTGTAATGTGTCCAAATGCTTTGGCTGAAATGTTCTGTCAGTGTAAGTGAAAACCAGATGGCCTGGACTCTCCATTAGGACAGCATGACCACTCTGCACTCCCCAAGGTCAAGACGACCACTGAAATGGAGTCAATCACAGGAAAGCTAATGAGACCACAACCCCTGAGTGCTCTTGCAGAGCCTTGCCTAGGTAAGCGGGCATGGTCTTCAGCTCTGCCCTGGCCCTGATTGCAGGCACATCTCTCACTGACCAATGTCCTTCTCCTCACCACTTGCTGGTCCAGGAGTCACAACACTGTCTGATTCTTAGTAGAAGTAGTTTTTTCTGGCTGACCAGAATCCTTGGCCAAGTCCATTAACATCTCAACACTCAGGCACCTCATTTATTTTTCTAAACGCATCCAAATGGTACTATTTCTAGCTTATATTCCTGAAAAATAAATTTAAAATATATGTCATGGGAAGTAAATTTGGTAGAATCCTATTACCCTGGATAAATGAAAAATCTTAATCTAATAACAATAGAAAGACAAGTTTGTCTAGACAAAGAAATAACACTGATAATAAAGTAAGAAATCACCATCCTAACATATTTAGTGGCTCAGTCTCCTCAGATAAGATCAGATTTTCCTTATTTAATCAATCAGGCACCTTAATGATTTAATAATGAAGGTTGAAAAAGGTCTAACTGATAAATTATCAATTTACAAACAAATTTAACATATATCTTTATTCTCTTTTTGAGAGTCTTAAAGAGCAGTTTATGATTTACTATATTATTTAATATAAATAAAAACTTATTAGAGAAAATGGTAAATATGGGAAGATATAAAGAAGTAAATTAAAATGCCCATCACTCTACCACCTAATGATAAACACAGTGTTATAGTACAAGCAAGAGCTTGTGGTAGATCTGTGATTGTTATTACTTAATTTGGTGTGGCTCACAATAGAGAAATTTATTTTTCATTTAGTTTTGTAATATAAACATCATGTCTCCTAAATTTTGAAGTCCCTAAGAACAGTGTATCATGACCACAAAAACTTCCATAACTTGTAAGAAATTACCAAAAACTTAGTAACTTAAAACGATATAAATACATTATTTTACAGTTTTGAGTTTGGAACCTAGCAGTTCTTCCAGAGACTGGAGGAGAGTCTGTGTCCTCCCATTACTGTTTCCTAGAGGCAGCCTGCCTCCCTCTCTTCCTCCTTTCTGTAGCCTATGACCTCTCTCTCCACCTGCTGTGTCTACAGCCTGGCATTTTTTCTCCTTTGACCTGCCTTTTTCCCATAGGGACCCTCAAGAGTACATCAGGCCTGCCCAGGTAACAAATCTGGTATAATCCCCTAATTTCACATCCAGACTTCCTGATACCATGTAAGGTGCCTTAGTAGAATATTGTTATCTTTGGGGCTATTATCCAGGGTACAGTATAACCCTGTACTTGCCATTGGCCGTCTTTTTTCCCAAATTTTGTTATAAATAACACTGCATTTGATAATTGGATGTATAGTTTTCTTTTCTTCATACAACTTTCTGAAAGGATTTGCTTTGTTTTGCTTTCAGAGTAAATCTTTATTCAGTAAAAATTATAGAAAGTTATGATCCTAAATTAATGTTTCCAAATTACTATTTAAAATTTTTTTAATGTTCATTTATTTTTGAGAAGGGGCAGGGGAAGAGAGAGAGGCAGGCACAGAATCTGAAGCAGGGTCCAGGCCCTGTGCTGACAGCTCAGGGCTTTAACTCATGAACCATGAGATCATGACCTGAGCTGAAGCTCCAAGCTTAAGTGACTGAACCATCCAGGCACCCTCCCCAAGTTGCTTTTTTTTTTTTTAATTAAAAACTGCACCTATTTACCTTCCTCACTGCTGTGTATGAGAGTTTTAAAAATGTGTACAGCGTAAATGATGAAAAGACAATGTTAACTCTTGAATGGGCTAAAAGACTGTTTTTGTTGGTGAATTGATTACCACCCCCCCCTCCCCACCCTTCTGTTTTCTGCTTCACACTGTAGTTGGTGGTTGCTATGACATGTGCCGTGGAGAATGTGCTTCGTGGTGCATCCACGTTTTCTTACTCCTCTGACACCATTATGGAGCCTCCAGTCGGGAAGTCCCCTTCCACTGAGAAATCCCCAGTAAGGGACCCTGCTTATGCTGCGGAGCTGTCTTCCCGTCAGTACAAATGCGGTGCTGTTTGGAAGACTTTTTCTCTCAATTACAGCTAGCATCCACACCCTGATGCCAAACACTAAACTTCATGAATCTGCCCACCTGTAGATGCTGTTCTGGATAAACTAACATTGTAATTTGGAAGGAGAAAAGGTCAAGAAGAATTTTATAAGTATCCGTTGTTACCTACAACCTTGCTTTTACACCATGGTGATCTAGCCCTTTCCATTACTTAATGAAATAATATTTTGTAAAAGTTTTTATTTTGAAATAGTCCTGCCTTCACGGAAAGCTTCAGCAGGAGTGCTGAGATGTCCTGTGTGCCCTTCATTGTTATTTCCCCGGTGGTAACACCATGCACAGCTGTAGTGTGCCCTCACCCCAGGAAGCTGACCTTGTCACCCCGATGCTGCACTAGCCAAGCGGCTTGTATGAGGGGTTGCGGCCTGGGCTTGTCAATAGCACATCTGATGGGGCCTCTAGGGTAAGAACGCTTCTCGAGTTCTGTTTGTTTTTAGTTAGATTCCTGTAGTTGATAAACCATATTCAGCAGACAGAATTCACTATTAAGTTTTCTCTGGGATTTCTCCATAAGTAATTTGCTGTTGTGAGAAGCCAGTATTCACTTTGAAGCACCTCATAGGTATTAAAGGAAGTCATCAGGAAATAGTTAACCTTGAATATATTAATCATCTTTTTAAGTGCTTTTAAATCTTTTTAAGGGGCATACATTGGAACAGTAGCCTGTGAACCCCTATATTTAACATCCTGTGACTCTGCATTTATTCTAGATATGAACATTACATCTGGGGGCTTGCATATGATATGCCTAATGTGACAGTTCTCATTAAAAAAAAACTTGGCAACATCACTGTCCTTCCAAAAGAAATCAACCTTGCTTACATTCAACTTTATTTATGTAAGTAAACTAGTAATTCTTATACCAAAAACAAGCAATATAATCATGATCTGAAGAATATATCTTTCTAATCAATGAGAAAGTATTAAATTGATCTGTGCTCACATGTTTAATCAGAGCAAAACCTGTATTTATTTGTGACTGTCAGACCATGTGGGGGTTCCATGGACTTACAGGGCATCTTGATTTCAGTATGGGTATGTAACAAATACCTTTGCTTCTTTCTTCTTTTCTAAGTATGCTAAGTTTTTTATACAAAAGTATAAAAGAGAAGTGAACTAATTGCTATATTCTCAGATATTTTGCATAAAAGCCTGTGAAAAGATAAATAATTGCTATAGGAACAATGACAAGTTGTAAAGAAAACCTATTCTACCTTGTGATTATCTTTGTAATAAAAGAGCCACTTTTTTGCTCCACATTACAACACTGTCTTTCCCTTAAATTTATTCTCCCTGTATTTTTTTTACAACAATACCTGGTCACTGTTAAAAAGCCACACTATGACTCTTTTGGGAATTTTTGAGGATACATATTGGTACAGTATTTTATTTAAAAATATACTTTGAATATCTAGTATGACAGGAACTGTGGTTTAGGACTGAACTATCACGGACCAGCTATGTTTGGTTCTCACTGTTCATACCTCTTCACCGTGAAGCCTAAGCCAAGGACGTGAGGGTTGCCCTTCACTTTCTTTTGTGGCCACCAACCCTTGATTCTTTGATGTGCACCTCAAGTCCAGACACACACACACACACACACACACACACACACACACACACTGTTTGCTTTTGTAAAATCGTTGGAAATGATCACATGTTAATTGCAGCATATAAGAGGTGATGCATCTAGACGTATTGATCACGTTTCAGATTTGATGTGATTCTGTGGCAAATTACCAGTGTTTATAGTTGATTATTGATTATGGTTAATGCTACTCCGAAGTATAGAGCCTTGATAAAATCAACAAAATAGGGTTTATCTAGAAATAATGTCTAGTATAACTAGACAGATACCAGGGAAGAGATCGCTTTTATATAAATAGCTTTCTAAAATTTTGTAATGAACAATTTCCTCCAAAACATAGGCACACGCACACACACACACACACACACACACACACACACACTCACACAATTCTCATAAGATAGTTTACAAATTAACACATATTAATGATAAAGAGTAGGAAGTAGATTCATTAGTTTCTTCCTGTGTACATGTGTGTGTATGTGTGTGTGCTTTTGTGTATGTTTTAATTCTTAGCTTGTGGGGGATATATGGAAGGACCACACTATTAAAGGAACCTCAAAAGTGTTGAATACTGTACTAAAAATATTCAGAAAAAAATCATGAAACAGAGTTTTTCTTCAAGATACATATTTAATTTATTTTGAGATTAAAAAAAAACGAACCACATGAAATGAATAGTGAAGAGTACAGTTTCATGTTAAATAATAAAGAACTTTCATGTTTTAAATTTTTTAACTTTTTTAATTTATTTCTGAGAGAGAGAGACAGTATGAGCAGGGAAGGGCCAGAGAGGGGGAGACACAGAATCTGAAGACAGGCCTTAGGCTCTGAGCTAGCTGTCAGCACAGAGCCTGACATGGGACTTGAACCCAGGAATGCGAGATCATGACCTGAGCCAAAGCCAGACGCTCAACCAACTGAGCCACTCAGGTTCCCCAGAACTTTTCTTTTAAACAACAAAGCACAACCCCAGCATTCTCCCCACCCCTACTCACATGTACTGACTTATTTCTATTGTCCTGGAACAGGATAAATAAAACAGAGACTGTGTAGTCAGCAGAATCCTGGATTGTGTCAGCTACAGAGAGTCCCCACTTGATGAGTTATGTAAGAACCTGGACCAAATTCCCCTCAGTCTGGGGACTTCTTCCCTTTCAGACACTGAATTTGCATAAGTTTCTTTAGCCCTGGTTCCATCCTCCACATCTCTCCCAGCACCCAACACTCACTGCTCACCGCTCTGTGGAACAGAGTTACCCATGGGGTGGAAGCTGCAGGAGTTGAGGACACATGCTTTCTAGCACCAACAAGTACTCTTCATAGGACTCACTGCCACCTGCCCTTTGTTCCCCTATTGATTCCACCTCACGTGTGCACACAGCTTGCCATCGCTCTCAGCTCCTGTCATGTGCCAGAACATTGCTTTGCACATACTTGGCATTTAATAAACATTTGAAAGAATGTGAGAAATAAGCCTACTTCATTTCTAAGTGAGTGCTCTTCAAAACTATGCCATAATTATTGTCTAATTTTCAAATTTCTGGGAGCTTATAAATCATATCATCTACACATTTGATTGTACTAATGAAAAGTTTAATAACTTGTCAAGGGAAACATGATTACTTAAGTGAAAACTTTACAACTTATTACCAATTATTCTATTCCTTTTGAGACTAAATCTTGATTTTCTCAGTGCATTCATATCAAACTTCCAAGTCCCTCTCACAGTGGTTCCCTTGGCTTTAATCTATCATATGAGGTCAGTCTTGGCAAGCTTGCCATAGCCTTCACGACATGCTACACATAGCTTTAATTGTCTAGAGATCTTGGGTCATTTTTATGTGGAATAGCACCGTATTTCTCTAGGCTGCAGGATGTGTTCATTATGTGCTCTGAAATAATACTCAAGACTTATATCTGGTCAGGATCTGCTCTGTGCTGACATTCTGTCTTACTTGGGTCCTCTGTCTGGTGCAAACTGAAGTGAAAATGTTGAAAATCACCTTAGTTGAGATATTAGTTGTTGATGGTGAACTGTGACCCCACTGACTTGCTGTTAGGGAAAGATGGCTTCATGTACTCTGTGTGGCAGATACCAAATGGAATATTTGGTTGGGCTCTGCATTTCAAAGGAGGTTAACTTTAACAGTATTAGAACAAGATGAAGATTGTAAAAAGTACATAAACCACAGTGAACTGCGGTTTATTGAAAACAGCATGATTAAAATCCATTTTGCAGAGTCTTGAATATGTGTATATATTATATAGAGAGTAAATATATTTATAATATATAATATTCACTTTATAAATATATTTATTTTTATTTTGTGAATATTTAATTACACTATATATTTATTCCAAGAATTTTACTACTAAGATTCTGCATTGAAGAAGGCCTCTGAAGTGTTCTCAGACATATTGCAAGTGATATTTATAATTACTTAGTAAGAGTGACTTTGTAGAAAGAGCTTGACTTTCTAAAAATAAGATAATAATTAAGGAAAATATATTGGTCATGAGTTCAAATGAAATAATCCAATTAAAGTGTTCAATTTACAAGTGAATAAAAGGGATAAGATACATAGTGAACATTCATTATATATATTCTAATCACTACTACTATAGCTATCACAAAACAGTTTTTTAAGTTATAGTTTATTTCCAAGTTGGTTTCCATATAACACCCAGTGCTCTTCCCCACAGGTGCCCTTCTCCATGACCATCACCTACCTTTCCCAACCCCCTCCCTCTTTAGCCCTCAGTTTGTTTTCAGTATTCAAGAGTCTGTCATGATTTGCCTCACTCCCTCTCCCTAACTCTTCCCCACTCCCCTTTCCCCTTCCCATGGTCCTCTGTTAGGTTTCTCCTGTTAGACCTATGAGTGCAAACATATGGTATCTGCCCTTCTCTGTCTGACTTATTTCGCCAAGCATGACTCCCTCGAGGTCCATCCACATTGACTCAAATGGCCAAATTTTATTTTTTCTCATTGCCATGTAGTATTCCATTCCATATATATATATATATATATATATATATATATATATATATATATACCACATCTTCTTGATCCATTCGTCAGGTGATGGACATTTAGGC
>NC_043701.1:119451785-119456275 GCF_006229205.1 Suricata suricatta | reverse complement strand
CTTGCTGTGTGCATTAAGTGACTCTGCCCGGTGTGAGGTGGTATCCCAGTGTGGTTTTGATTTGTATTTCCCTGATGATTAGTGACGCTGAGCATCGACAAAACAGTTTTTGGAGAAGTTATCAAAAGGTGAAAAATACAATTATATCTAAAACCAAAAAGTATCTAAAGTGGTTTTCGATATAAATTTGAAAATAGAAGTGTGATAACAGGCTGGAGAAAATATGTTGACATCTTACTAGTGGACGTGTCTGCAAGGTCACGTGCCTGTGCTGTCTTATACATATTTCACCACATTTTCTAATATTTCTGGAGAAAAAGAAGCATTATTTTTATAATTAAGGAAAAATAATACATAATTAGAACTTAAGATATCATAATAGCTACAATTTAGTGTGTCATACACCATGATAAGATTTACATGGATTTCATTACTTAATTCTTACAAGATGAGTTCTACAGCATAGCATGAATGTATTACAACACAATATGGTTCTATCTCCTTATAATACCATTGGTAAAATAAAAGACAAATTGTTAAAATAATAATGTATTAAGTTTAAGGCGACCAGATTTAACAAATAAAAACACATTTTGTTGATAAAACATATACATACTAGAAATGGAAATAATGCAACCACTTTGGAAGACTGTATAGCAGTTTCTACATTGTTAGCTAAACATATACTTAACGTCTCCTCCAACCATTTCGCTACTGTGTTTGTTCATAAAAAGTAAATGTTTGGGGCACCTGGGTGGCTCAGTCAAATAAGCTTCCAACTCTTGGTCTCAATTCAGGTCTTGATCTCACAGTTGTGAATTCAAGCCCTGTATTGGGCTCTGCACTGAATGTAAATATCAATAAATAAGTAAGTAAGTAATTAGTAAGCAAATAAGTTAATACTATGCAAATAAATAAATGTATAAATACAATATGTACATGTCCAGGCAAAAATTTGTACATGGATGTTTATAGCAGGCTCATTTTTAGTATCCAAGACCTGGAAACAACTCAAATGGCCATCAGACGGTGAATCAGTAAACAAGTTTTGGTATATTTATACAATGAAATATTTTCCAGCAATAATGGACAATAAATGGACTGTTGTTACAAAAGGGTAAACGAAACTCAAAATAATTTTATTGTGAGGAAAACACAACTTCTCTCAAATATACAGAATCCATAATTTCATTTATATAAAATTTTGCATATTCTAAACTAACTTATAGTGATAGAAAGCACTTCAGTAAAAAAAAATTGTGCAAGGGTGTTCTAGAATTGGAAATATCAATTTCCTGTTTTCATTTTTTTAAACATTTGTTTATTTCTGAGAGACAGAGCATAAGCAGGGGAGGGCAAAGAGAGAGGAAGACCAGGAATTTGAAGCAGGCTCCATTCTCTGAGCTATCAGCCCAGAGCCTTACGCAGGGCTCGAGCTCAGAAACTGCAAGTTCATGACCTGAGCTGAAGGTTGGACGCTTAACTGAGTGAGCCACCCAGGTGTCTCATGTTTTCATTTTGTTTTTGACAGGACATCAGATACAATTAAGTAACATTTATATAGTTGCTCACTAAACTATCTTAATTAAATCAAGACTAATTACTTTTCTACTACATTTTTATGGGAAAATACTTGACTATATTTTGAATTTAATTATTGCCACCACTCAATAAGCATAAATAAGAATTACACAGAAAAAGAAATAAAAAAATTTGTCTATCAAGAAATTATTTTGGGGCGCCTGGGTGGCTCAGTCGGTTAAGCGTCTGGCTTCCTGCCTCAGCTCAGGTCATGATGTCATGGTTCGTGGGTTCAAGCCCTGCATCAGGCTCTGTGCTGACAGCTAGCTCAGAGCCTGGAGCCTGCTTCGGATTCTGTATCTCCCTCTCTCTCTGACCCTCCCCTGCTCGTGCTGTCTCTCTCTGTCTCTCAAAAATGAATAAAATAGCATTAAATAAATAAAAATAAAAAAGGAATTATTTTACTTGATTATTAATACTAAAATTATTTAAAAATAATAAGCAAGCTTTAAAATAAGGTAAGAAGAAAATGAGAGCAGGCATTCGAGGGCTCTCTGTTCCTCATTCGATCCTGTACTTAAGCACATTTTTTAATTCATTACAGATTATTTAGTTTAAATGATGTAAGGACTTACAGGTAAATAATTTATTTTCCTACTATTGTGCATGCTGCAAATGAGGAACACGTTACATATTTTTAAATGAAGTTTTTATTTATTTATTTGTTTGTTTGTTTATTTATTATCTATTTATTTATTTTTTAAAGAATCAATACAGTTTTATCTACTCTATGGGTTGTGGAGAGACAGCAGTAGAAGGATTTAAACTGAGAGAGCAGAGGTACAGAAGGAACGATGTTTAGGTTGGGAACACTGAGTTGTCCATTGCAATTTTTCTTTTTATTTTTTTAATAGTTTATTGTCAAATTGGTTTCCATATAACACCAGTGCTCTTCCTCACAAGTGCCCTCCTCCATCACCACCACCTCTTTTACCCCTCCCCCTCCCTCTTCAACCCTCGGTTCATTTTCAGTATTCAATAGTCTCTCAGGTTTTGCGTCCCTCTCCCTCCCCAACTCTTTCCCCCTTCACCTCACCATGGTCCTCAATTAGGTTTCTTCTGTTCTCCTGTTAGACCTATGACTGCAAACATATGGTATCTGTCCTTATCCACATGACTGCTTTCACCCTCGAGGTCCATCCACTTTGCTACAAATGGCCATATTTCATTCTTTATCATTGCCATGTAATACTGCATTGTGTGTGTGTGTATATATATATATGTATGTATACATCTTCTTGATCCATTCATCAGGTGATGGACATTTATGCTCTTTCCATGTTTTGGCTATTGTTGACACTGCTGCGATGAACATTGGGGTACATGTGCTCTTATGCATCACCACTTCGGTATCCCTTGGGTAAATCTCTACCAGTGCTATTGCTGGGTCATAAGGGAGTGCTATGGATAGTTTTTTGAGGAGCCTCCACACTGTTTTCCAGATTGGCTGCACCAGTTTACATTGCCACCAACAGTGTAGGAGGGTGCCCATCTCTCCACACCCTCGCCAGCATTTATAATCTCTTGATTTGTTCATTTTAGCCACTCTGACTGGTGTGAGATTGTATCTCAGGGTGGTTTTTATTTGTTTCCCTGATGATGAGTGATGTTGAGCATCATTTCATGTGCCCATAGGCCATCTGGATATCCTCTTTGGAGAAGTGTCTCTTCATGTTTTCTGCCCATTTCTTCACTGGGTTATTTGTTTTTTTGGGTGTGGAGTTTGGTGAGCTCCTTGTAGATTTTGGATACAAGCCCATTATAGATATGTCATTTGCAACTATCTTTTCCCATTCTGTCGGTTGCCTATTAGTTTTCTTGATTGTTTCCTTTGAAGTGCAGAAGCTTTTTACCTTGATGAGGTCCCAATAGTTCATTTTTGGTTTCATTTCCCTTGCCTTTGGGGATGTGTTGAGTAGGAGATTGCTGCAGTTGAGGGTCAGTGGATTGTTTCCTACTTTCTACTCGAGGGTTTTGATGGTTTCATGTCTCACATTCAGGTCCTTCAGTCATTTTGAGTATATTTTTGTGTATGGTGTAAGAAAGTGGTCTAGTTACATTCTTTTGCATGTTGCTGCTGTCCCGTTCTCCCACCGCCATCTGCTAAAGAGGAAGTCATTTTTCCATTGGATACTCTTTCCTGCTTTGTCAAAAATTATTTACCTGTACTTTTGTAGGCCCAGTTCTGGGTTCTCTATTCTATTCCATTAGTCTATGTGTCTGATTTTGTGCCAATACCATACTGTCTTGAGGTGACAGCTTTGTAGCAGAGGCTAAAGTCTGGGATTGTGATGCCTCCCGTTTTGGTTTTCTTCTTCAATATGACTGGCTATTCGGGGTCTTTTCTGGCTCCATACGAATTTGAAGATAGCTTGTTTTCGCTTTGAGAAGAATGTTGGTGCAATTTTGATGGGGATTGCATTGAATGTGTAGTTTTCTTTGGGTACTAATGATAATTTCACAATGTTTATTCTTCTGATCCATGAACAGGGAATGTTTTTCCATTTCTTGGTGTCTTCTTCAATCTCTTTCCTAAGTTTTCTATAGTTTTCATCATATAGGTCTTTTACATTCTTGGTTAGGTTTACTCCTAGGTATTTGATGTTTTTTCGTGCAATTGTGAATGGGATTAGTTTCTTGATTTCTCTTTCGGCTGCTTCATTCTTGGTGTATAGGAATGCAACTGATTTCTGTACATTGATTTTGTTCCCTGCAACTTTACTGAATTCATTGATCAGTTCTAGAAGGCTTCTGGTGGAGTCTGCCTGGTTTTTCATGTCGAGTATCATGTCATCTGTGAAAAGTGAAAGTTTGACTTCTTCTTTGCCAATTCTGATGCCTTTTATTTCCTTTTGTTGTCTGATTGCTGATGCTAGGACTTCCAACACTATGTTAAACAACAGTGGTGA
>NC_043701.1:119440604-119451685 GCF_006229205.1 Suricata suricatta | reverse complement strand
TTCTATTCCAACTTTCTCAAGGGTTTTTATTAAGAAAGGGTGCTGTATTTTGTCAAATGCTTTTTCTGCATCTATCGACAGGATCATATGGTTTTTATCTTTTCTTTTGTTAATGTGATGGATCACATTGATGGATTTGCAAATATTGAACCAGCCCTGTAACCCAGGAATGAATCCCACTTGATCATGATGGATAATTTTTTAATATGCTGTTGAAATATATTTGCCAGTATCTTGTTGGGTATTTTTGCATCAGTATTCATTAAGGATATTGGTCTGTAGTTCTCTTTTTTTGCTGGATCTTTATCTGGTTTGGGTATCAAGGTGATGCTGGCTTCATAGAATGAATTTGGAAGTTTTCCTTCTATTTCTATTTTTGGGAATAGTTTGAGAAGAATGGGTATTAGCTCTGTCTTAAGTGTCTGGTAGATTCCCCTGGGAGGCCATCTGGCCCTGGGCTCTTATTCATTGGGAGATTTTTGATAATGGATTCAATTTCTTCACTGGTTATTGGTCTATTCATGCTTTCTATCTCTTCCCGTTTGAATTTTGGTAGTGCATGTGCATTTAGGAAATTGTCCATGTCATCTACGTTGTCCAGTTTGTTGACATATAATTTTTTATAGTAATCTCTGATGATTGTTTGTATTTCTAAGGGATTAGTTGTAATAGATCCATTTTTATTCATGATTTAGTCTATCTGCATGCTCTCTCTTTTCTTTCTAAGGAGCCTGGCCAGAGGTTTATCAATTTTGTTTATTTTTTTAAAACACCAACTCTTGGTTTCATTGATCTGCTCGACTATTCTTTTGGATTCCATATTGTTGACATCTGCCCTTATTTTTACTATTTCTTTTCTTCTGCTGGGTTTTGGGTGCTCTTGCTGTTCCACTTGTAGTTCCAGTAGGTACTCTGTTGTATTTTGTATTTGCACTTTTTCTAGTTGTTTGAAATTGGCCTGGCTTCCAATATACTTTCCTCTTAGGACTGCCTTTGCTCTGTCCCAGAGGTTTTTGCATTGTTGTATTTTCATTTTCATTTGTTTCCATATGTTTTTTAGTTCCTTCTTTAATTGCCTGTTTAGCCCAATCATTCTTTAGTAGAGTAGTTTTTAACCTCCACATTTATGAGGCTTCCCAGACTTTTCCCTGTGGTTAATTTTACGTTTCATAGCATTGTGATCTCAAAGTGTGCATGGTATGAGCTATATTCATTTATACTTATGGAGGGCTGCTTCATGCCCCAGTATGTGATCTATCTTGGAGAATGTGCCATGTGCACTCGAAAAGAAGGTGAATTTCCTAACTTCAAGATGCAGTGTTTTAAATATATCTATCAATTCCATTTGTTCCAATGTGTTGTTCAGGTCCATTGCTTCTTTTGTGATTTTCTGTCTGGTTGATCTATGCATTGCTTTCAGTGGATTATTAAAGTCCCCTGCAATTAGCACATTTCTATCAATAAGATTGTTTCTGTCTGTGACTCATTATTTTATGTATTTGGGTGTTCCTGAATTTGGCACATAGATGTTTATAATTGTTAGCTGATCCTGATGGAGAGACCCTGTAATTATTATATCATGTCCTTCTTCATCTCTTGTTACTGCCTTTACTTTAAAGTCCAAGTTGTCTGATATAAGGATGGCTATTCCGGCTTTCTTTTGGCTTCCAGTCGCATGATAGATATTTTTCCATCCCTTTACTTTCAACCTGAATATCTTCCAGTTGAAAATGAGTCTCTTGTAGACAGCAAATAGATGGATTTTTTTTATCCATTCTGCTACCCTGTATCTCTCCTTCTATTTTGAATGACAGACTTGCTGTATAAAGGATTCTTGGCTGCATGTTTTTTTTTTTCTGTTTATCACATTGAAGATTTCCTGCCATTCCTTCATGGCCTGCCAAGTTTCATTAGATAGGTCTGTAACCACTCTGATAGGTTTCTCTTGTACGTTAGGGCCCTTTTATCCCTAGCTGCCTTCTGAATTCTCTCTTTATCTTTATATTTTGCCAGTTTCACTATATGTTGTGCCAAAGTCGATTCACTTTACATCTTAAGGAGGTTCTTTGTGTCTCCTGAATTTGAGTGTCTATTTCTTTTCCCAGATTTGGGAAATTCTCAGTTATAATTTGGTCTAGTACTTCTTCAGGACCTTTCTCTCTGTTTTCCTCTTCAGAAATTCCTATGATAGGGATGTTGTTCTGTTTGATTGCATCACTAAGGTCTCAATTCTTCTTTCTTGCTCCTGGATCAATTTCTCCCTTTTTTTTCCCACCTTCCTCTTTTGCTATAACTCTATCTTCTAATTTACCTATTCTTCTCTCTGCCTCTTCAATCCTTGATGTGGCTGCCTCCCTTTTATTATTCACCTAATTTATAGCCTTTTTAAACTCGTCACACCTAGTTTCAAAGTGCCTAGTCATTGTTTTGGTTGCTTATCTGATGCTTTTCTCAAACCCAGCGATTAAATTTATGACAAGTTTTTTTAAATTCTTGTTTAGTTATTTTGTTTCAGTCTCTTTTGAGTAGTTCTATGCTGTTACTTCTTCATGGAGATTCTTCAGTGGCGATTTGATTTGTTTTGTCATTTTGCCTTTTTTTCTGTCCCATGTCAGTTTTTAAAAGCTCATTGTGCACTGTGCACCTGTTAGTATTGCTCTGTTAAAGGAGGGTTATTGACTGTCCGGGGCCTGTCGTTTCAGGAAATATTCTTTTAATGGTGTCTGTCAGTTTCTCTTGTTGTGCCTTTGATTATTTCATTTCCCTACTCATTGAAATTTGGGACTCACTGTCATGCACACTTTGGCTTGTTTCTTGGTGTAGCCCTGAGAGGGAAAACAGACACACAAACCCAGGGGGAACAGAAGCACACAAACACACAGACAAATCAAACAAACAAATTAAAAGTGAGAATGGACAAAAAGAAAATGGAGAGGAAAGAAGAAAAGAAGAGAAGAAAAAAATAACGGGGGCAGAGACAACAAAGGACAGTCTAATAGTGTATAACCAGTTGAGGGGTAGGATAAGGATGAGATACAGGAGAATATATCTGAATGGCAAGAAGAAGAAAAAGAAAAGACGGAGAAAGGAAAAAGTAAAATAAGGAGTAAAAAAGTAATAATAATAAAAAATAAGTACAAAAAAAGTGCAGCAGCTCCCCTTCATGGATAGGTGTGGTTTGGTGTAGTAGGTCTAGACGGCTTCTTTCTGAGGCCCCACTGATGTGGTTGTGGAGGATGAATGGTGGCACCCCAAGCTCCACTGGAACTAAGTGCTGCAGGCCACTCTAATTAGTCTGATCTCCTTGTGCCACAGCTGAGCCAAGCTGATTTTTCCAGGCCTGCCTCCTTTCAAAATCCTAGTCCATGCACTTTTATGCTACCACAGATGAAATGTACTTTCTGGAGGCTGGATTCTTAGCCAGGATCTCATAGAGGGAGGGAGCAGTTTCTCTTGGCACTGGCAGGGATTTGTGCTGCTGCTGCCAGAGGCAAGGTGTGCTGCAGGAGGCGAAGTTCAAGCCCCTCACAGATGCCACCACCAACTCCCAGCACCCAGCCAGATCGAGATCGCTTAGGGGGAGGGAGCAGTTTCTCTTGGCGCTGGCAGGGATTTCTGCTGCCACTGCCCAAGGTGCCAGGCACTGCTGGAAATGAGCTGTAAGCTCCCGCAGCCAAAGTGCACGTGCCCCTGACTCTGCCACTGCCATTTTCCTGTTGGGATTGTGTGGGGGTAGGGGTTATTTTTTCCATTTTGACACCCGGGATTCAGGATTCTCATGGCCACTGCTGGAGATGGGATGCGTTGTGGAAATGAGGTGTGTGCTCCCACTCCTACAGCTGAGGCTAAAGTGCACACCTCTGAGGCCGCTGCTGCCACAGACTCCCTGCTGCAGACTTCCTGCCAGGATGGCAGCCCCATGGAATCCTGGGGCTGTATGTCACCGCGTGCTTCTACCAGGAGGAGAAATTGAAAGGGAAGGTACATGACTGTCATTGCCAGGTTACAGAGGACATGGTATCCCTTATTGAGGTTCCTCTCAGTGTCAGTGGTGTCTCTCTTGCCCTCATACTTGCTTGATGCCCCCCATGCAGCTCTTTGCCTTCTTGGAGATGTGCCATGAAGAGGCCCATGTGGCGAAAACCTGAGATCCACCTCTGTCCCATAGATCTGGGGGAACTATGGCCTTAATCTACAAAACACCAGCGACTGAGTCCCTAAGTGACCATGAGAATGATTTTCAAAGTAGGTCTTCCCCAGGGGGGTTGTTCAGATGAAGCTGTGTCCATTCTTCATGTCTAGATGGCAACCTCTGAGACACGGGCATCAGTGCCTGGTTCCTGAGCCGCTGCTGCTCTGAGGCCCTGGCCTAGTGTGTGCTGTTGTGAGCCTTCTGTTTGCATAATGTGTATTTGCTCTGCATTAATAGACATACTATTACAGTCCAGTGAGGAACTGGAAGCACACAAATGTTTACTTTAAAATGCATTACCTCCTAATTTTGAGTTTATGATATGTTCTATTCAGGCCTGGTTTTCCTCAGTAAGTACAGAAATTGGAGCTTTGCCCTCTTGCACACACCCTGAACCAGAAGTGACTGTCAGGGCTGGAGCAGTCATCACTGTCTTGCAAGGCAGCTGCCCCAGGTGAGGCCATAGCGGGTTCCCCAGGCCACATGGAGTTGCCTCTTACACTGGGCTGGAGAGGTTGCTTCTCTCTGCTGGCAGGGAAGACTCATTAGAATTTCAGGGCTCACCACCCCAGCTGCTTCTTCCTTCCCACATGGCCCATGTCTGCATTCAGAAGCCACTCCCCACCCCAGAAGTGCCTGCCCTGTGCAGCAGAAATATCATTTGTGTGGAGGCATGGTCACAGCCTTATGGCTGCGAAAAGTGAAGGCCTCCTCCAGGACACATCTAGATGCTGCAGGTCACTTGTGTGGCTCTTGAGCTAGGAATTCCAGGACCTGAGCTCATCCTTTTCTTTCTGCACTTTGTCCAGCAGCATTAGGAACAACCCGTCAGTCTTACTATACTTGTTATTTTGACAGCAATGTTGGAAAGTCACTGGACCTTTGTTTCTTGTAAGTGTTTGATAAGAAGCTTCCAGCAGTGATATTCTGTGTCCCTATTGCCAGGTCACATGATAGACCTCAGTCAGTGATCTCTTCACTCCCAAGTGACTTCACACTATAGAGTGACTTTGATCAGATTAGAGAGCCAATTCCAGAACGCCTAGAACCTATTTGGAAATTCATCCTTAAGGTTTTGTCCCCCTATATCCATCTAGTCTCTCAGTACCAAATAAGTGTTAGATGTCTCCATAGAAACAGAAACATTCGGAGACTTCTATATTTTATTTTCTATTTTATATCATATTTTATATTTATATATATAAAGAGATTTGTTATTGAAAAGTGAATTCACACAGTAATGAAGGCTCGTGAGCTGCATGTCCACAGTCTGTAGGGTGGGCCAGCAGGTGGAGACTCAGCACTGCAGATGGTCTGGTTCTAGCAGGATGGCAGTCCTATGTAGGAACGAACATTAGGCCAGTGTTGCTGGGGAAGTCTGAAGGCGGTCATCTGCAGAGCTCTTTCTTTTGCTCTGAGGAGGCTGGTCTTTTTCTTTTATTCAGTCTTGCAGCTGATGGGAATGAATCCACAGTATGGAAAGCAATCAGCTTTCCCCAAGCACTACTAACTTAAATGTTAATCTCATCTGAAAATACCCTCACAGAATCACCCAAAATAACATTTGACCAAATATCTGGACCCCTCATGGCCCAGCCACATTGACACAGATGAACTATGCTTCACAAATACCTATAGCAGACAAGAAAAACAAAAGATGAGTTTTCTTGGATTGAACATTTTACTGGGAGCCTATTTTAGGGCTAATGTATAAATCCCACTCTTAATCCCAGATGAACTCAAGAATAAATTGAATTATAAAGCTACTACTTCCAAAAACAAGTAAAACTCAAAGTGATATATAATCAGAAGCTTTCACTATGGCTTTTTCAAGGATAGATATAGATTAAATCAAATGGAAAGGATTTAAGTATGAAACTTTATTTTAAAATTTCAGCCCTGAAGTTGAAAGAGGCCTATTGAAAGTTTGGAGATAAGAGCACAAACTTACAGTAAGGTAACATATATTACCAATGTTGCCAAGAGCCACCAAAGGACTCTCTATTCAGATTTTTACTTTTTAATGAACTTGGAATTTTATTGCTTGGAAAAGCTTTTGTATATGAAGAAAGTAGAGCAAAATTCAGTTATAATAGTGTCTCTATATTTATCTCTTCACCTCTCTGTCTAGGTTAGATTCATTTAGACTAATTGAGATGATCACTTTTTATGCCTGACTTCCCTACTGTAATTTTCTCAAGGGTCAAATTTTACTAATTATCTCCAGCCTTTTGGACAGGGCACTGACTATATAATAATTATCCAATCAATATTGACAAATTAACTTGAAAAAACTTGGCTAAATTTGCCACATAAAATCTGAAATGTTCTTATTTTAATGAGATTACTAAAAGATGAAGTATTATTATTCGACTCCATTCCATTAGAAATGTGTGATTTCCCTCTAGGAGCAGAGATGGTGACTTTTCAAAGGAGGGTTTTTAGAGACCACAGATAGAACCCTTCATTTTTCAGGAAGCTACTGAGGCTCACAGAGTGCAGTGTTTGGCTAAATGGTCCAAGTCTAAAACTAGTGCTTTCTAAAATAACACAAGATGTTTCTATTCATGAATTTTTAGAATATGTCACAGATCACCCTAATTATTCTGTTGACATTTTACAAGGATCTAAAAACATGCTTTTAACCTTTAGTTAAATATTTTTAAATCTTAAAGGACAATTAATATAATAGATTTTAGGATCTAAAAATAGATAGTGCTATTTCTTTCTTTTCAAAATTGTGTAACATATTATGGAGTGATGTCACTGTCTGTTGATATTATACTAAATTATCCAAATTCTTTGTAGTGTAGTCTTGTTTTTATTTTAAAGCTCAATCAATTATTAGCATTTAAATATCAACCTTTAATATTTACTCATGATGATTTTAAATATAAAAATTTCTGCTTTGCTAATAAAGTGCCTACATTTTCTCAGAAATTAAATTGCCAAAACCTGACCTTAAACTCCTCACGGTGACAGCTCTCACCTCCGTCTACCTTCTGGGCACTTCCCTAGAACTAATGGCCTTAACCACCTTGGGTCGGCAGTGAGGGACCTGATGCTGGTTTCTGAGTGTGGGGCACAGTGTGAGGGGGCATTCAGCCCCACCCTGGTTTATCAGTATTTGTTACAGTGCTAATTGAGCAAATAGTGCCATGTAGCTGCTCAGTATTTAAATACTAAATATACCGTCTGCCTCCATTCTCCTCTGTTTCCACTACTTAGTATTTCCCCAGGGTGTATAACAGATTCAGAGACTTCGTGAGGAAAGTTTTCAATATCAAGACAAGCATCAGAGAAAAATAGCATTGCTCTCACAATATAGAGACATAAAATATGTGTTAATACAGGTATCTTTTCACGTATTTGATTGTTAAATTTCCTTGGTTTAGACTTTCATTATTCTGACACTGGCTTGCCATTGACATTTGAGAATGTCATTTCTACTAGTGGGATTCTGAGAAAGAAGCTGCAGAAAGCCTTCCAGCTTATATATATGCAGATATGAAAGCAGATGGAAATTTGAAGTTCAGTCCTGTTTAAAGAGCAGCCCTTTTCCAGGATTAACTTTAAAACATTTTAGCTACATTGGAGATCAAGTCAACTGTCAGCTTTTTACATGTTCCAGGTGAACTGTCTTTACAGTTTCTTTGGTAATTCCTGCCTCTCTCCTCTACACACACATCCCTTCTGGCTGCCCCTTTCTTCCTCCTTGTCTCTGAGTCACCATCCCCTTTCCTTCCCTCTCTCCCTTTTTCCACCCATCTTAACATTATTAATAAAACAACAGTGCCCAAATAAAGGTCTAAGATATTTTCATATATCCACAGTCACACAAGGACAATAATTGTAATTGCAATATAGCCTGCGTGAGTAGTCAGTTACAAGGCACTGTCCATCTGTCTGTCTTGGGACAGAGTGCATATTACTTTAAGATTGTGCCTTTCCATTTCCGTAAATTAGTACCTGCTTAGTGAAAACATGGTGATTTTGATGGTATTTATTTTGTGGTAGTGTTTTGTTGGCTTGATGTTATGTGACAAAAAGTGATATTATTCTTTATATTTCATTTTGTTTTCCCAGCAGTTTCTGAAATAAAACAGTCAGAGAACCACTTTACTCATTGTGTCTTCCTAGTTCCTCTTAGCTTTAAAATATTACACAGGACTTTAGAACATCTATTTTAATTGGAACTTAGAATGACTGCATTGTATTTGTAGGATCCAAGTTCCAATTTGAAATTCATCACTTCATAGTTTTATGACTTTGATAAAGTGGTATTATTTCTCTGGGCCTATTTTCTTGTCTGTGAAATTAAAATAATAACTCTTGCCCTGCACAAGTGGGATTTTGCAACATGGTTTAACCTGTGAAAATCCATCAAACAATGGAATACAAAAATTGATGGTCTTTTGATGTATCAGCTTGACTAGGGCTATTAAGTAAAACACTAATTATATGCCATGATAGTATTTTGTAGATGAGATTAAAGTCCATAATGTTGACATTTAAAAAGAAGTTTGTGTTGCATTATCTGGGGAGGTCTGAGTTAATCAGTTGAAAGGCTTAGAAAGAAATTCTGCTGATGGGCAGCAGGCTCAACTGTGCCTGAGAACTCCAGTGTGTCCTTTTGAACTGTCTCCCTCAGTGGATTGAGGACTGGTGTCCCCATGCTCCTCATGCTGTCTCCCACCTATCTCCCCCTATGGGTGGAAGACTGGCTTCCCATGTCCTAGAACTCTAGAGCATCTTGTGTCTTCGCAACTGCCTCCCCCAAAGGATTGACGACTTTCTTCTCCACTCCCAAGAGCTCTGGTGTAGCCTTCCCCACTGCCTAATTACAGCTCTAGAGTGTCCTCAACTCCCTCACCCTATGAATTGAGACCTGGCCTTCCCATCCCCTGGACCCTTAGCAGAGCCTTCTTAACTGCCTCACCTTTGAATTGAGGCCTGGCCTCCCTAGTCTCCCCCAACTGTGTAAGCTAAGTTCTCCCAATGAACTTATTAATATGTATCTCTTACTTGTTCCACAGCTCTGGTGGAAGCTAACTGATACACACTATTAACAGAGTAAACATGGCACATTGCCATCTAAATAGAGTGAAAAAACATCTGACAAAATTGAACACACTTTCCCTCAACATTCCTAGGAATAGATGGGAATTTCCTCAATCAAGTAAATACTTTCTATTGAAAACCCACAGTTAATATCATCCTTGTGATGAAAGACTAAATGTCCCACTGCTGCCCTCCTCCCAGTATCTTGAATAAAACCAGATATCTGCTCTCCCCCTTCTATTAAGCATCTTAATGGGGGTTTTAGACAGGGTAATTAATAAAGAAAAAGAAGTAAAAGTCACTCAGAGTGGGAATAAAAAGAACTATAATTTCAGTTAGTCTATTATTTCATGTAAGAAAATCTAAGAAATTCACTGATAAATCTATTAGAAGAGTAAATATATTCATCCACATTTTGGGATACAAGATCAACATGGCAGCAAAGTGATGTCACTTATCATGAGGAACCTCTGAGTGATGGGAATCCCATTGAAAAACAAATTGTTTATCGCCCACAAAGAAAGTATCCATAATTTCCAAAGAGTAAACATGTTGGAAAGCCGGTTCCTGGTTAAGAATGTTATGATAAGGAATTAAAAACAAACTGAGATAAGAAAGCATCCCAACCAGATGAAAATCAACAACAAACAAAAGTACCCTCTCTTAATTCTTGGATCACAGACTAAATCAAAACTCGAATGGTTGGATATTTATAAGACTACTTCTGTCAATAGTGTAGTTAGAATAAACTGAGAAAACATTTGAAGTAGTGTTTACAAGGGAATTGACATATTTAATTTTACTTAAAAATTATTGGTTAGAAATACCTGAAAAGCACAAAAATGTAATGAGTTAGAAAAATATAAAATGAAATTTAAATTTTACAATGAAATTCTATAATCTAAGGAAAGAAGGGAGAGGTTGAGGAGAATAAATACAGAAATAATAATTTAAAAAATAATAAAATAATCAGATTTAACTGAATAAAACCATAGAAAGATTATAATTTTACAAAAGAAGAAATAACAAAAGGGAAGTAACCATAAGAATTAGACAAAATTGAAAGTATCACAGAAAACTGCTTTTTCTCTTGTGCTAAAAATAGTAGAAGTGGATATAATGCCTTATTTTCTACAAAGTAAGAATTTATCAAAAGGACTCCAAAAGAAAGGGAAATTAAGAAAAGATAACTTAGCAGAGTAGCATCAGAGGAATCTAAACTGTCATCTAAATTCTATTTGTATGTAAAACGTTAGTCCTGTAGTAATTTAGTTATTTTTACAACCATAAAGTAGATCATTTTAATGTTAAGCCAGTCCAGAGCATAGAAAAATGAAAAAAAAATAGTAATATATTTATATTTAGAGAAATAATATTCATACCAAAATTTATTTAAAAAAGAAAACTACAGATAAAGCCCATTTAAGTAAGCCAACTTAAAGTTATTGATAAAATGGTGACTGATACATTATGGAGAAGATAAATGAAGGCAGGGTGGTCCCATGAGGCATTAAAGCAGTATATTGAGCTATGTTAATCAAAACCAGTGCAGTATTAGCCCATGGATGGGAAGTCCAGAAATATATTAAAATGCTTCAATTACTTTAGTGCATTCTGATGATATTGACCACTTGAAATAACTTTATAAAATAAAGTTATAGATATGGCAATAAATAGTTTTGGAACACCTGAATGGCTGTCTGTAAAGGAAAATAAAATTGTAGTCAGACATCAAACTGCATACAAGGACAAATTTACAAAAAATTATAATGTTTAAAAAACAGAAAAAGTAATTGTTCAAGATGAAAATATACACACATTTTCTAAT
>NC_043701.1:119433104-119438104 GCF_006229205.1 Suricata suricatta | reverse complement strand
TCTGTCATCTTCCGGGAGCTGGATGTACAAACTCGTGCCCTGTGCCAGTGACCTTCAGTCTAGATTTAAGGCAAATGATGTTAGCACAGTTGTCATAATGATGAAGAAATGACCTAGAATTTGAATCATTTCAGTGCATTCATTCTAGGTGACTACTCGGATATCTAATCTATGTTTAAAATGTAAAATAGTGAAATATAATGTAAACTGCAACTTGTAATATATTCATGAAAGAAAATTTTTAATTTGAATGTAAGATATTTTGAAGAATATGAGTAATATGTTTAAAATAGACATGTATTCATTCTGTTGGGTTTGTTAATTGTTTAAAACTAAAGGACAAATCAAGAGACTACTGAAATATTACATGTTATTGAAATACTTCTGGCCCATAACAGAAGGGGTCCTTAAAGTCCTGTGCTCCAGGTGTCCAAACCTCTGGTGCACCCCTAGTCCATAACTTGGTTGTCTGCAGAGAGTAAGGCTAAGTGTGGGTGGCCAGTAGTCACACCCCCACATGGCCATTCACATGTCACATGTCTGCTTGAACTTTGAGTCCAACACCGGTCGCTTTCTGAGGAAGAATGGACATGTGCAGTGACAGGTGAGTTCAGTGGGGACGCGGTTCCCCGCTTCGTGTCACCCGCTGTATTTGCTTTCACCCTAGCGTGCACTCTTCAGGGGTTCCTGAGGGTCACACTGTCTGAGGCAGCAGTGAAGGCAAATGATACAAGTATCTGCATGTTCTGCTGTTTCATGACTTGCTAACGCAAGTGTGAGCATGGGAGACCAAGGTGTTTATTGCCTGTTGGACATTTGCCACAAATTTCTCCAAGAGCACTAAATACCAGTTTTAATTAAATTTGAATAGGGAAATTGCATTAACTGTTTTAAGTCACAGGTCATTGTTCAGCCAGCTGAGGCAGTAATCTTCTGTTGCTCAATGAGTGACCTGTTAGAATTAACCATGTTTTCAAAATATGCTTCTGTGGTTTTTTTTTTTACTCTCTGAAAGTTACCAGGAAGATTAGTTTAGTAATAAGAATGAAATAGAAGCAACTAGATAAAGATCATAATCCCAAGAGTAATTTTTGAAAGAAGCAGAGGTCACCTTTGAAAAAAATCAGGGGCATCTGGGTGGCTCAGTTAGTTAGGCGTCCAAGTTCAGTTCAGATCATGATCTCACTGTTTGTGAGTTCAAGCCCCATCCATGTTGGGTTCTGTGCTGACAGCTCAGAGCCTGGAGCCTGCTTCGGATTCTGTGTCTGTCTCTCTGTCCCTTCCCTGCTTGCACTCTGTTTCTCTCTCACAAAGATAAGTAACCATCAAAAATAAATAAAAAGTATTTCTGTTTTCAAAAATTTTAAAAGTATATAATAATTTTAAAATATCTGAATGAAAAGAAACAAAAATTACAAAATATATTACAAGATATAGGAAAACGAAATGAAAGGTGGGCTTGCCCTCAGATAACACGGAAGAGAAACAGGGATCTGGCTCTCCTTGTGGACACATATTTTGAAAAAAATCCATTTTGTGTTTCCTTCTCATTTTCTAGTTTAAGAAGTGTTAGAGAAAGGGAGAGAAGGAGGAGGTGGCTCAGGGGGGTCTTGAAAAATGACAATTGAATTATGACCCTAGAATTCATTAAGATAAAACTTATATAATATAAAGGTTAGATTTTAAATTGCTATTTCTATCCTTATCAATGCGCACCTCCACTTGAGTTGTGAAAAACCTTCAGAATGGGGGTGATGACTTGTAGTAAGAGCTTGATGAATGCTTGAGGATGAGGAGTGGGTTATACCACACCAGGGTCGTAGGGGGAAGTGGACTGCACAGTGGAGAAAGAGTGAGTCATGAATATTTAATGAAGTCAGTTTATTGGCAGAGTGTCTTAATTCATCTCTTTGATGATATTATTTACTACAGAAAGTGAATCTTCATTCCTTCTGGATTCAAATCATCATAGAGAAAAATTGCGGATATCCATATATATTCTACATGAAGCCAGCAAAGGGCTGTTGTAACCAAAACGATGTATGGATCACTGTGAATCTTTTAAAGGGGGCTGTATTTACATTCAGCAGAATACATAGAGCAGATTGAAAAGAAATATAGATGCAGTGAAATTGGAAACAGAAATTGTCATAAACTTCTATGATGCCATTACATCTGACAGCCGTTCTTGTCACCTAACAGTCAAGGGCTGTATAGGAGTAGAACCCTACGATACTTTCTACAAGAGGAAAAACATAAAGTACTGAAGTCAGATCACTTTCGCTCTGGGCCAGTCTTTAGCCAGGTAACTACTCTGAAATTTTTGGCAAATATTTTACTTCTTGGACATAATATTTCTGTCAGTCAGTTGATGGTTTTAGTGCTGAGTACTTTAATGTTTATAGAAATGCTTTGTAAACCATTTACAGAGTATAAATTGTTATCAATTCCAAGAGGTGCTTTACTTTTAGCATATTTAGTGACTGAAATTAGGTTATGTCTTTTAAAGGTTTTTTTTTTTTAATATTTATTTATTTTAGAGAGAGAGAGAGCACACAAGCTAGGGAGGGACACACACAGTGAGTGAAAGAATCCCAAGCAGGCTCTGCACAGTCAACACAGAGTCCTACCTGGGGCTTTAACTCACAAACCGTGAGATCATGACCTGAGCTAAAATCAAAAGTCATATGCTTTAACCAACTGAGCCACCCAGCCGCCCCAGGCTAAAGTCTTGTTAAATGCTGTTTTTTTCCCCAGTGAAATTGACAGCTTTTTTTGTTATATACATTAAAAATAATGAATCTTATAATGTATGGTATTGAAAGAAATATCAGCCCATTTAGAGACACAGGCTTATAAGAGTTTATGCCATCACCAGTCATTTTTCAGGAATGCTCATGAGACCACCTCTGTTCTGTCCAACCTAAAATAAAAAGGACACACGAGCACCATGTGGGGCATATATTTGTATCAAGCCATTTTAGATTATATTCACTTGACCAGATCTTTATTATGTGGCCGCATAAAACTATAAATTAGGCTAGGAATGGTAGTTTCTATATGAGCAGTGCCTTCCCAGAAGGACCTTCACTCTGGAAGGGAAATGTAATATGCGGGGACAGCTAATCTCTGCCACATCTCTGAGCCTCAGACCTCAGTGAAGATCTTAGGTGCTCCCTGCTGAAAGATGTTCTCTCTGATGTTTCTAAGTTTTAAAAATATTTTATTTGTTTATTTTCATTTTTAGAAGGAGGGAGGGAGAGAGAGAGAGAGAGAGAGAGAGAACATGAGCAGGGGAGGAGTAAAGAGAAGGAGACACAGAATCCAAAGCAGATTACAGGCTCTGAGCTGTCAGTACAGAGTCAGAAGTGGGGGTCCAACCCAGGAACTGTGTGATTATGACGTGAGCTGAAGTCAGATGCTTAGCCAACTTAGCCACCCAAGCGCTCCTGACATTTCTACTTTTGATTTAGCTTTTATTTCCTTTAGGAGCATACAGCTCTGAAGCTATCATTTTTCTTTTAATAAATTTTAATCACTTACTAATTTTCTTCTATTCCTATTCCTGACTATAAATATCATACTTGTTGTTTTCTTTGATGTATCTCCACAGCTATCACTAAAAGTCAATAAATTTTTGTTAAGTGAAGAAATCAAATATAAAGTAGGGGACTGACCTAAGAAATTCCATATGTTCTTGTTATTTAGACTTAGTATTTTGTTGTTGTTAAACTTTTTATTTTGAGATCGTTGTGGTTCTGAAGCCATTGTAAGGTGTGACATAGAAAGATGCTGTTTCCCCAAATGGTAACATGGTACAAAACTATATACAGTATTATAGCTGTGATATGAATATGATAGAATCAAAACAGCACATTTCTGTATGAGCAGTTTTTTTCATTTTGCTCTTCTATATAGACTTACTCACTTTCTGCTGACTCTCAACCCTTCCTTCATCACTGACAACCACTGATCTACACTTTCTTTCTATAACTTCATCATTTCAAGGCTGTGCTCCAAATGTAATGTTATGGTGGTGGTTTGCAACCTTTTTAGATTGGGTTTTTTTCACTTGGCATCTTTCTCTGGAGATTATAACTAGTTGTTGCATGTATCAGTAGTTTTATGCATGTCTGTATGTCTGTGTGTCAGTGTGTCTCTATATAGTATTTCATGGCTTGGAGGCACCAGGTTTGTTTAAAATGTCACTGGTAAAAAGATCAGAGTTTTTTCAAGTTTTGGACTGTTACTAATTGAGATGCTCTAAATATTTGTGTACAGTAATTTTTCTTTTCTTGTCTTGTCTTGATTTTCATTCCCCCAGTGAACCTAAGTACTCATTTCTCTGTGACAAATATTCAAGAGTGCAATTGCTGGATCATATGGTAGTTGGAATTTTAGGTTTTTAAGAAACTGCCAAACTGGGAAGAATGGCTGTACCATTTTACCTTACCACCACCAATACAGGAAAGATCTGTTTCCTCTGCCTCCTACCAGAATTGGCATTGTCATTACGTATTTTTAAAAAATAGTTTATTAACAAATTGGTTTCCATACAACACCCAGTGCTCTTCCCATAAGTGCCCTCC
Organism: Suricata suricatta; assembly: GCF_006229205.1. NCBI lineage: Eukaryota > Metazoa > Chordata > Mammalia > Carnivora > Herpestidae > Suricata > Suricata suricatta. The sequence goes on along the minus strand of NC_043701.1, from coordinate 119,433,515 downwards.
TCCATCACCACCACCTCTTTTCCCTTCTCCCCCTTCCCCTTCAACCCTCAGTTCCTTTTCAGCATTCAATAGTCTCTCAAGTTTTGCATCCCTCTCTCTCCCCAACTCTCTATCCCCCTTCCCATCCCCCGGGTCCTCCATTATGTTTCTCCTGTTTTCCTGTTATACATATGAATGCAAACATATGGTATCTGTCCTTCTCTGCCTGACTTATTTCGCTTAGCATGACACCCTCAAAGTCCATCCACTTTCCTACAAATGGCCATATTTCATTCTTTCTCATTTCCATGTAGTACTCCATTGTGTATATATACCACATCTTCTTGATCCACTCATCAGGTGATGGACATTTAGGCTGTTTCCATGTTTTGGCTATCGTTGAAATTGCTGCTATGAACATTGGGGTACATG
>NC_043701.1:119431575-119433004 GCF_006229205.1 Suricata suricatta | reverse complement strand
GAAAGTGGTCTAGTTTCATTCTTCTGCATGTTGCTGTCCAGTTCTCCCAGCACCACTTGGCCATCTTTTTTCCATTGCATACTCTTTCCTGCTTTGTCAAAAATTAATTGGCTGTACATTAGTGGGCCCAGTTCTGGGTTCTCTATTCTATTCCATTGGTCTATGTGTCTGTTTTTGTGCCAATACCATACTGTCTGGATGATGACAGCTTTATAGTAGAGGCTAAAGTCTGGGATTGTGATGCCTCCCGTTTTGGTTTTCTTCTTCAATATTCCTTTGGCTATTCGGGGTCTTTTGTGGTTCCATACGAATTGGAGGATAGTTTGTTCTAGCCTTGAGAAGAATGTTGGTCCAATTTTGATGGGGATTGCATTGAATGTGTAGATTGCTTTGGGTAGTAATGACATTTTCACAATGTTTACTCTTCCAATCCATGAACAGGGAATGTGTTTCCATTTCTTGGTGTCTTCGTCAATCTCTTTCATAAGTTTTCTATAGTTTTCATCATATAGGTCTTTTACATCCTTGGTTAGGTTTACTCCTACGTATTTTATGGTTTTCCGTGCAATCGTGAATGGGATCAGTTTCTTGATATCTCTTTCGGCTGCTTCATTCTTGGTGTATAGGAATGAAACTGATTTCTGTACATTGATTTTGTATCCTGCAACTTTAGTGAATCCATTGATGAGTTGTAGAAGGCTTCTGGTGGAGCCTGCCATGTTTTCCATGTAGAGAATCATGTCATCTGCGAAGAGTGAAAGTTTGACTTCTTCTTTGCCAATTCTGATGCCTTTTATTTCCTTTTGTTTTCGGATTGCTGATGCTAGGACTTCCAGCACTATGTTAAACAATAGCAGTAACACCCTGTCCTGTTCCTGATCTCAGGGGGAATGCTCTCAGTTTTTCCTCATTAAGTATAATATTGGCTGTGGGCTTTTCACAAACTGCTTGTATAATATTTAGGTAAGTCACTTCTATTCAGATTATCTCAAGGGTTTTTGTTAAGTTAGGGTGCTGTATTTTGTCGAATGCTTTTTCTGCATCCAGCAACAGGATCATATGGTTTTTATCCTTTCTTTTGTTAATGTGATGGATCACATTGATGGATCTGCGAATATTGAACCAGCCCTGTAACCCATGAATGAATCCCACTTGATCATGATGGATAATTCTTTTTATATGCTGTTGAATTCGATTTGCTAGTATCTTGTTGAATATTTTCGAGTCTATATTCACCAAGTATATTAGTCTGTAGTTTTTTTTTTGTTTTTTTGTTTGTTTGTTTGTTTGTTTTTTTTTGCTGCGTCTCTGCTTTGGGTATCAAGGTGATGCTGGCTTCGTAGAATGAGTTTGGAAGTTTTCCTTCTATTTCTATTTTTTGGAATAGTTTGAGAAGAATGGATATGAGCTCTGCTTTAAATGTCTGGTA
>NC_043701.1:119421572-119431475 GCF_006229205.1 Suricata suricatta | reverse complement strand
TAAGTGATTGGTTGTAATAGATCCATTTTAATTCATGATTTTGTCTATCTGGGTGCTCTCTCTTTCCTTTCTGGGGATTCTGGCTAGATGTTTATTGATTTTGTTTATTTTTTCATAGAACCAACTCTTGGTTTCATTGATCTGCTCGACTGTTCTTTTGGATTCTATATTGTTTATTTCTGTCCTAATCTTTATTATTTATTTTCTTCTGCTGGGTTTAGGTGCTCTTGCTGCTTCCCTTCTAGTTCCAGTAGGTGCTCCATTAGATTTTGAATTTGTGCTTTTTCTGGTTTGTTGAGATTGGCCTGGCTTGCAATATACTTTCCTCTTAGGACTGCCTTTGCTGTGTCCCAGAGATTTTGGATTGTTGTATTTTTGTTTTCATTGGTTTCCATATGTTTTAATTTCTTCTCTAATTGCCTGATTAACCCAATCATCCTTTTGTAGGGTGGATTTTAAACTCCACATTTTTGGAGATTTTCCAGACTTTTTCCTGTGGTTAATTTCAAGTTTCATAGCATTGTGATCTGAAAGTGTGCATGGTACGATCTCAATTAGTTTATATTTATGGAGGGCTGCTTTATGCCCCAGTATGTGATCAGTCTTGGAGAATATGCCATGTGCCTCGAAAGAAGGTGAATTTCCTCTCTTCAGGATGCAGAGTTCTAAATATATCTATCAGTTCCATCTGTTCAAATGTGTCATTCAGGTTCATTGTTTCCTTAGTGATTTTCTGTCTGGTTGATCTATCCATTGCTGTCAGTGGAGTATTAAATTCCCCTGCAATTAGCACATTCTTGTCAATAAGATTGTTTCTTTCTGTGATTAATTGTTTTATGTATTTGGGTGCTCCCAAATTTGGCACATAGATATTTATAATTGTTAGCTCGTACTGATGGAGAGACCCTGTAATTATTATATCATGTCCTTCTTCATCTCTTGTTACTGCCTTTACTTTAAAGTCCAGTTTGTCTCTTTATCTTTATATTTTGCCAGTTTCACTATGATATGTCGTGCCGAAGGTCTATTCAAATTACATCTTAAGGGGGTTCTTTGTGCCTCTTGAATTTGAATGTCTATTTCTTTTCCTAGATTTGGGAAATTATCAGTTATAATTTGGTCTAGTATCCTTTCAGGACCTTTTTCTCCGTCTTCCTCTTCAGGAATTCCTATGATAGGGATGTTGTTCTGTTTGATTGTATCACTCAGGTCTCCAATTCTCCTTTCCTGCTCCTGGATTAATTTCTCTCTCTTTTTTTCCAGCTTCCTCTTTTGCTATAAGTTTATCTTCTAATTCACCTGTTTTTCTCTCTGCCTCATCAATCCTTGAGCTGTCTGCCTCCATTTTGTTATCACCTCATCTACAGCCCTTTTTTTTAACTCATCACACCTATATTCAAAGTGCCTAGTCATTGTCTCAGTTTATTCTTTGACGCTTTTTTCAACCCCAGATCCGGTATGTTGTCTAGATCTTCCTTGAGCAGTTCTGTGGCTGTGACTTCTTCCTGGAGTTTCTTCAGGTTCCTTCGTTTTGTCATTTTTTCTAGTTTTCTGTCTCTTGTCACCTTTAGAAAGCTCATTGTGCACTGTGCACCTGTTAATATTTCTCTGTTAAGGAGGCTTATTGACTATCCAGGGCCTGTTGTTTCAGGAATTATTCTTTTAATGGTGTGTCTCGGTTTCTCTTGTTGTGCCTTTGAGTTTTTTATTTCCCTACTCAGCAATATTTGGGACTCACTGTCATACACACTTTGTCTTGTTTCTTGGTGTAGCCCTAAGGAGATAAACAGACATACAAACACAGAGGGAACAGAAGCACATAAACGCACAGACAAATCAAACAAACAAACACATTAAAAGGGGGAAAGAAAATAAAGAAAATGGAGAGGAAAGAGATGAAAAGAAGAAAAGGTGAAAAAAAAGAAATAAAAAATAAAAGAGGTCAGAGACTACAAAGTACAATGGACAGTCTAAAAGTGTATGACCAGTTGAGGGGAGAGGTAAGGATGAGATACAAGAGAATATATCTGGATTGCAAGAAGGTAGAAAAAGGGAGAAAAGAGAAAGGAAAATAAGGAGTAAATTTTTTTAATTTAAGTAAAAAAGGGTAATAATAATAAAAAATAATTACAAGAAAAGAAGAAAAAAAAGAAAAAAATTTAAAAAGCAGCAGCTTCCCCTAGTGGATAGGCGTGGGTTGGTGTGGTAGGTCTTGGAGTCTGCTCTCAGAGGCTGCGCCTTGGTGTCTGCAGAGAGTAGAATGGCAACATGCCAAGCTCCACTGGAACTATGCACTGTAGGCCACTCTAATGAGTCAGATCTCCTTGTGCTGTGGTTGAGCTGGGTGATTTTTTTCCAGGCCTGCCTCGGTTCAAAGTTCCAGTCCATGCACTTTTATGCTACCACAGATGAGATGTATTTGCTTTGGTGGCTGGCTTCTTAGGGCTAGGGATCAGTTTGTCTTGGCTCAGAGAGTATTTTGGCTGTCCCTGCCTGAGGCGAAGTGTGCTGCCTGAGCAAGATGCGCAGAGGGAGGTGAAGTGCTCGCCTTCACATACACAACTGCGGATTCCCAGCCCCCAGCCCTGGTCGGGATAGCATTGGGGGAGGAATGAGTTTCTCTTAGCTTCACACAGCTTTTGCCAGAGGCGCTGGGCACTGCCTGTAATGACCTGGTAGCTCCTGCAGTCTGAGTGCTCCTCCAGGCCTCCACAGCCCCCAACTCTCTGCTGGGATGGTGTAGGGGTGAGGGCTATTTTTTCCCTGTTGGCACCCAGGATTTGGGATTCTCTCGGCTAATGCTGCGGCGAGATTCGCTGTGGAAATGAGGTGCATGCTCCCACTCCCAAAACCGAGGTTGAAGTGAGCGCCCCTGGAGCCGCTGCTACTGTGGCCGCTGATCCGCCCCCCCTCCCCCGAGATTGCACAGGGCTGGAAGCTGTTCTTTCCCTTGCATCACCTGTGTTCAGGATTTGGGCTACCCAGCATTTATATATGGAGTGAGTTTCTCTCTCCAATCATGGTTAAGCATTCTTTACCTCTTCCCCAGAGACAGTACTATGAGCATGTTGAGTCTCTCTGTCTCTTCCCTTTGTCTCTCCAGCTCCACGCACTTGTCCCGTGTTGGGCTGGGGCTCCCACCTCCCCTGCCCATCTTGGGCTGGCACGTTTTCCAATCTCTCCCGTTCGCACTCACTCACTCAGGTATCTTTGAGGTTCTCTTCTTTCTGGAGTCCATATTTTCTCCTTCCACTCTTGCAGATGAGAGTAATCCATTATGTATTTTTAATTTTTTCCATTTTGGTAAGTACGTAGTGGTATCATTATAGTTTTGATTTTGCATTTTCCTGTTGAACGTCCTTTCATATGCTTATTTTCCATCCATATAAACTCTTCAGTAAATGTCTTTTTTTTCTCTTTATCTAATCTGATTGGGGATTTTTTACCATTAATTTTTTAGTATTTGTGTATTTTATTTTTTTCCTTTCAATTTTTATTTAAATTCTAGGTATTTCACTCTCTGCTTTCAGGAATAGAATTTAGGGATTCATCATTCACATGTAACACCCAGTGCTCATCCCAACAAGTGTCTTCCTTAATGCCTATCACTCATCTAGCCCATCCCCCCCTCCAACTCCCCTCAATCAACCCTCAGTTTGTTCTCTGGAGGTAAGAGTCTCTTGTGGTTTGTTTCCCTCTCTCTTTTTTCTTTTTTTCCTCCTCTCCTATGTTCATCTGTTTTGTTTCTTAAATCTGCATATGAGTGACATCATACAGTATTTCCCTTTCTCTGACTTATTTCGCTTAGCATGATATACTCCACTTCCATCCACCTTGTTGCATATGGCAAGATTTCATTCTTTTTGGTGGCTGAGTAACACTCCATCATATACGCACCAAATCTCTGTTATTCATTCATCAGTCGATGGACATTTGTGCTCTCTCCATAGTTTGCCTATTGTCAATAGTGCTGCTATAAACTTTGGGGTGTATGTATCTCTTTGAATATATACTATTTTATCTTCATTCATGTATTGTAGGTGAAAGTTTTTTGTCAGATACCTGGTTTGCATATATTTTCTCAAAGTCTGTAGCTTGCACTTCAGACAGTGAGAGATTTAATTTTGATAACATAATTTTGTCATTATTTTCTTTGATGGATTATGGTTTTAGTGTCAAGTGTCTGAGACTTGAAGTATCTAGATCTTAGAGACTTTATAATCACTTTCTAAAAGTTTTATAGTTTTAGATTTTATATTTAAGTCTGTTATCCATTTTGAGTTATCTTTTGTGTTAGGCATGTAATTTTTATTCATGTTTTTCTTTCACCCATGGATTTCCACCTGCTCCTGCATTGTTTGCTGAAATACCATTTCCCCATTGAACATTTTTGCACTATTGTTGAAAATTACTTGGCATATTTCTGTGTATTTATTTCCAATAAATATTTTGTGCCATTGATCTATGTGTCTATCCCTCTGTGAGTACCTGCCAATCTTGATTTCTATAGTTATATAATAAGTGTTGACTTTGGGTAGACTGATTCCTCCCAATTTATTCTTCTTTTTCAAGGTTTTAATGAGTGTAGAACATTTTGTTTCCATATAAAATCAAAAATAATCATGTCTGTATCTACAAAAATATTTCTTGGATTTTAATAAGAATTGCATTAATCTGTATATCAGTTTAGGAAGAACTGACATATTTATGGTGTTGATACTTCCAATAACATAAATGCAGTGGGTCTCTCCATTTATTTATACCTTCTTTAATTTCTTTCATCAATGTTATTTACTTTTCAGTATACATATATTGTACATGTTCATTAGAGTTACACCTAATTTCTCTTTTTTAGGGTGATTGTACATGTCACTGTATTTTTAATTTCCATATTCATGAGTTAATTGCTTTTATATAGAAATATAATGGATTAGTGTATACTTTCTTTTGTCTTGCAACCTGGATGAACCACTTAATAGGCCTAGGAATTTGTAGATTCATTTGGATTTTCTACATAGAGAATCATGTCATCTGCAAATAGAAACAGTTTTATTTCTTTCTTACTGGTCTGCATAAATTTTATTTCCTTTTCTTGCCATATGTCCCTGACTATAATTTCCACACTATGTTAAATGAAAGTAGTGAGAGCAGATAACCTTGTCTTATTTCCAATTTAAGGAAATAGCAATCTTTCACCAGTAGTATTATTTTTAGGTTTTACATGGTAATTATTATCAACTTGAAGAAGTTTCTCTCTAGTCTTATTTGTTTTAGAATTTTTATCATGAGCGAATTTTGGATTTCGTCAAGTGCTTTTTCTCATCATTTGATAAATCGTGTGATTTTTCTTCTTTAGCCAGTTAATATGGTACATTGCATTTATTTCTGAATATTGAAGCAGGTTTCTCTCCTAGGAATAAATACTACTAGGGCCCTGAGTATAATTCTTCTTGTGTGTTTGTGAATTTTACATGTTAATGTTTTGTATTTTTGTCTTTCTCTATGAAGAATATTGGTCCATATTCTGGGGGTTTTGTTGTTGTCTTTGTACTATATTTGTCTGATTTGCTTTTAGGGTAATCAGTAACCACAGCTGCACAAAATTAATTAAAGAGTTTATCCTTCTCTCTATTTTCTAGAATCGTTTTTAATTCTTCTTTAAAAATTTAGTAGAATTCTTCAACAAAATCACCTGGGCCTGGGGACTTCTTTAGAGAGAAACTTCTTTAGAGAGAACATTAAGTATAAATTCAGTTCTATTGACACTCGATAGAGCTATTAAATTCTCTACTTCATATTGGGTGGGTTTTTATCATTTTGTATTTTTTGAAGAAGCATTACATTTAAGGTATTTATACATATATTGGGGCTGAGTATGCCATTTTGTTTATTTGTTTTATGCCTGTTCATTCTGTTTTCTCCTCCTGTTTTCCTATTCTTTCTTGTGGGTTTCCTGAACTGTTTTTATAAATCCATTTTGTTTTATCACAGTAATTTTTAGTGTGTTTCTGTATACATCTTTCTAAATAGTAACTCCAGGTGATATAGGTAGGAGATACAGACCCATAGATATAGATGGGGACATAGACATCACAGTCTAATGGTGAGGTCATTCTTAAGAGCAAGTGAAGAGAAACCTTACCCCTTTGACATCCCATTGTAACACCACTTATTTGTTTATCTTAAATATTTTCTCTACATTCATTAAAAACCATATCAGAGGATGATATAAGTTTTGCTTCAATTGTCAAAAATAATTTGGAAAATATAAGAGGAAAAGCACAGGGGCACCTGGGTGTCTCAGTCAGTTGAGCATCTGGCTTTGGCTCAGGTCATGATCTCATGGTTCATGGGTTAGAGCCCTGCCTCAGGCTCTGTGCTGACAGCTGGCTCAGATCCTGGAGTCTGTCTTCAGATTCTGTGTCTCCCTCTCTCTCTGAACCTCCCCTGCTCATGCTGTCTCTCTCTCTCTCTCTCTCTCTCTCTCTCTCTCTCAAAAATAAATAAAACATTTAAAAATTTAAAAAAAAGAGGAAAAGCACAGTCCATTGTATTTTTTCAAGTTTTCTTAGACATGGGCTTCTTTTCTTACTGATGCCCTAAGTAAGATTCCCTAATTTATTGTTTTTTTTGTTTTTTTTTTTTTTAGATTAGAGAACTTTCTTTAGGCATTCCTTTAAAGTAGGTTTGATGATGACAGATTATTTCCAGTGTCCTCCATTTGCTGATGCTTTGATTACCCTTTTATTACTGAAGATCATTTTCATTGCATATAGGACTCTGGATTGACACTTTTCTTCTTGAGCACTTGAAAAAACACTGCACATAGCCCCCTACACTCCATGGTTTCTCCTGAGGAAGTCCTGTCACTCACTACCCACATGAGGTAAGTTGACATTTCTGTCTTCCTGCTTTCAGGATTTTTCCTTTGTCCAGTTTTCAGAATTCCAGCTGTGAAATCATGGAAATTTCTTTTTTTTTTTTTTTTTTTTACTATTTTTAGTCTTTTATTTTTATTCATTTATTTATTTTGTAACATATGCATTTATTTTCCATCATTTACAATACAGTAGTTACAATGACAGTCCAAACAGAAAAGCAAAGTAAAATATCAAAACCCCAACTTCTATTTAATGTAATTAGACTTATACAGAAATTAGAAGGTTAAGTAACAAATAATCACGTAATTTCACAGCTATCTGAAGTAGCAATTGTTATATAGCAGCTTATCTATGATACATTTAAGATAAATAATACAATTTATTACTTGCCCTTAAGCTAAAACATAGCCTGCTTAATACCTTTCCTTAATTTCCACCTCTGTGCTACAAATTACTTGAGGTCCATGCAAGAAATGGAAAAACATTCCCTGTTCATGGATCGGAAGAATAAACATTGTGAAAATGTTCTTACTACCCAAAGCAATCTACACATTCAATGCAATCCCCATCAAAATTACACCAACATTCTTCTCAAAGCTAGAACAAACTATCCTCCAATTCATATGGAACAACAAAAGACCCCGAATAGCCAAAGGAATATTGAAGAAGAAAACCAAAACGGGAGATATCACAATCCCAGACTCTAGCCTCTACTACAAAGCTGTCATCATCCAGACAGTATGGTATTGGCACAAAAACAGACACATAGACCAATGGAATAGAATAGAGAACCCAGAACTGGGCCCACAAATGTATGGCCAATTAATTTTTGACAAAGCAGTAAAGAGTATGCGATGGAAAAATAGACTGCCTCTTTAGCAAGTGGTGCTGGGAGAACTGGACAGCAACATGTAGAAGAATGAAACTAGACCACTTTCTTACACCATACACAAAAATTAACTCAAAATGGCTGAAGGACCTGAAAGTGAGACAGGAAACCATCAAAACCCTCGAGGAGAAAGTAGGAAAAAAACCTCCTTGACCTCAACCACAGCAATTTCCTACTCGACACATCCTCAAAGGCATGGGAAATGAAAGCAAAAATGAACTATTGGGACCTCATCAAGATAAGAAGCTTCTGCACTGCAAAGGAAACAATCAAGAAAACTAATAGGCAACCAACAGAATGGGAAAAGATAGTGGCAAATGACATATCAGATAAAGGGCTAATATCCAGAATCTACAAGGAACTCACCAAACTCCACACTCAAAAACCCAAATAACCCAGCAAAGAAATTGGCAGAAGACATGAACAGACACTTCTCCAAAGAGGACATCCAGATGGCCTACAGGCACATGAAACGATGCTCAACATCACTCATCATCAGGGAAACACAAATCAAAACCACACTGAGATATCACCTCACACCAGTCAGAGTGGCTAAAATGAACAAATCAAGAGACTATAAATGTTGGCGAGGGTGTGGAGAGACGGGCACCCTCCAACACTGTTGGTGGGAATGTAAACTGGTGTAGCCACTCTGAAAAACAGTGTGGATGTTCCTCAAAGGACTATCTATAGAACTCCTTTATGACCCAGCAAATAGCACTGCTAGGGATTTACCCAAGGGATAAAGAAACACTGATGCATAGGAGCACATGTACCCCAATATTCATAGCGGCACTTTCTACAATAGCCAAATATTGGAAAGAGCCTAAATGTCCATCACCTGATGAGTGGATCAAGAAGATGTGGTGTATATACACGATGGAGCACTACATGGCAATGAGAAAGAATGAAATCTGGCCATTTGTAGGAAAGTGAATGGACTTTGAGGGTGTCATGCTAAGCGAAATAAGTCAGGCAGAGAAGGACAGATACCATATGTTTGATATCATGGGAATTTCTTTAGGTGTGTTCTGTTTGGGCCTTACTCCTCTTGAATATGTAAGTTCATGTCTTTTGCCTAATTGGGAAAGTTTTAACCGTGATTCCTGCAGGTGGGTCTCAGGCGCTCCCCCCTGTCCTCCCAGGACTGTGGTGTTCTCTATTTTGTCATATCATCTGTTTGTTTCCTCCAGGATTTTCTCTCTGTTGTTTGAGGAATTTCTGCTCTCCCATATTCTGCATTGCACTGTTTAGCCCATTCATGGAATTATTTCACTTCATGCGTTTGCATTTGGTTCTTCTTTTTCATGACTGTTTCTTTGCAGAGATGTTCTGTGTGTTCCTTTGTTTCAAGTGTTTTTGTAATTGGTCTTTGTAGCCGTTTTGTGATAAACACTTTAGTCTTTCTCAAATCATCTTAATCTCTCTGTCATCTCAGCATTGGGTTCAGTCGATTGTCCTTTTTCTTTCACTTTGAGATTTTCCTGATTTTTGCTATGACATGCTATTTTTAAATTGAAAATGGTGTCTTTTTGGATATTAGGTTCTCTGGATCTTGTTTAGAGATGCTTGTGTTTTAGCTGCTTTCCTCCGACACTGCTGTGGCTGATTCCTTACTTGGGAGGGCACAGAGGCCGTCTTCCCTGCTCAGCCTCCACAGACACGGAAGGGTCATCATTAGTGCTGGCAGGGCTGGACATTCTCACTGCCTTTGGGCATCAGTAGGTCCCTTAGGGTAGTGGGCTTTTTACCCCCAGCTGGGATGTTTACCCCCCGCACTGGTCTGTAGCTTGTGTGATGGGCACCTTGTTACATCTTCAGGAATCTGGAAGCCTAGGCTTCCCAGTTGGCTTTGTAGGTGTGGGTGAGGTGGAGTCTGCTTTTCTGCGATATTTGTCCAGATCGGAGAAATTGCTTTCTAAATGTTTGCCATATCACCATTATCTCTCTTCTCTAATCCTTTGATGGGCCTTTTTCTGTTTGTGCCCACTGGAATTCCTGGGCTACTGGCTTCTTCTGTTACATCTCTATTATATGAGTCAAAAGGAATACCCAGGAAAATCAGCCTGGTATCCTTCTCTGGGATACACCTTCCAGAGAACCGTGTAATATATATATATATATATATATATA
>NC_043701.1:119337726-119421472 GCF_006229205.1 Suricata suricatta | reverse complement strand
ACATATATATGCACACACGCACATAGTCTCTTATTTTGAAAGTATATTTTAGCTAAAATTTAAATGCTCACCTTTGAATGCAGGCATCTGACATACTCGTCCAGTGTCTTATTTATAATTTGTGGGCCTGGGGAACTTAGGTGGCTCAGTTGGTTAAAGCATCTGACTTCAGTTCACGTCATGACCTCATGGTTCATGGGTTCAAGCCCCATGTCAGGCTCTGTGCCAACAGCTCAGAGCCTGGAGCCTGCTTCAGATTCTGTGTCTTCTACCCTCTCTCTGTCTCTGCCCCTTCCCCACTCATGCTCTCTCTGTCTCTCAAAAATATATAAACATTAAAAAAATTATAATTTTAGGCTTGTCACTTGTGAAAACTGAGGAAAACCTGGATTTTGAAAAATAATAAACATAATACCACTTTTTTCCACATCTTCTATGTTTCCTGCCTCTGCCTGGGAACTTAGCAAACCCAAACTAGTTTACTCCTCCACAAATCCTTCCCAACTAAACAAAAGTGGTTTAGTTTAAAGGAGCTTCTGCCCTCCAAGCCAGTGTCAAGTAGTGTCAATTTGGGTCATTCTGCATCTGAGAGGCAGCGTGTTGAGCAGGCAGCTGGCTGTTTGGTGCTTAGGCCGGCAGAAGGCATGACTGTGTGGTGCTGAATGAGCTCTCCATTGCGTGCTGGAAGGTTCTGTACCAGGGCATTAACCCCGTGAAGCTGCAGTGACGAGGTCCCATTTTCTCCCCAGACCTCCGTACTGCCAGCCTCCCGGGTGACACAGGTCTGCACACAGAAGCCAGTGTGTGTTGAGCATGTCCACGGCTCAGGACATCACCAGTTAAAATGCCTCAGGCTCAGTACTGTGACCTTGTATGAGGTTTTGCTTGTTTTTTTGTACCAGAAGAATTTATTTTAAGCATTTAAATCATATAAGTGCTTGAAAGAATTTTACAATCAACTTGGAAATGTTAAAGAAACTAAGAAATAGTGATGTTCTAAACTATGTATTTTCTAAAGTAGGAGCTGCACATTACCTACGTCTAAAAACAGAACTTCCCAGCATGACTGAGACAAATTAAAACTGTGATCTAAAATATAAATGATGCAGAGAAACTTAATTTTAAATATTATCAAAATCTTTAATACAGAGATAAGATAGGTTAATTAAGTAATTTTTGTGAAAAGGAGATTGAAATATGATTTAGTAATAGCACTTAAGTGCTAATTTAAATTATACATATAACTTTTTCATTTCATACTTAATTTATGGTCATTGATGATTCACTTAAGTAGTTGTAAGCCACACTTTAAAATGTATGTATTTGGGGCACCTGGGTGGCTCAGTCAGTTAAGCGTCAACTTTGGCTCAGGTCATGATCTCACAGTTCATGGGTTTGAGCCCTGTGTCGGGGTCTGTGCTCAGAGCCTGGGGCTTGTCTTCAGATTCTGTGTCTCCCTCTCTCTCTAACCCTCCTCTGCCCACACTGTCTCTCTCTTTCCCCAAAAAATACATAAATAAAATAAAAAAATTTAAAAAATTTTTTAAAAATATAACATATGTACTCTTTAATGTATGAAACACTCATATCAGAAATTATATTTTATGCTCATCTTCACTGAAGAAAGTTGGGGCTCTGCAGGCATTTGGCTACACAAAAGGCAAGTTGCAGATTGGTTTCAATGTGAAACACTTTAAAAACAAAAACACATTTTCATTTTATAAATTGACCCTGTGGACAAGCGTGTTTTGTCATGAACTGGAACTCTTGGATTAAATGAAAATGTTTTACATTGTGATTTATCTTCAACATTGAAGCAGACGGTCTTTATACTATTGGTTAAGAGATATTTAACAAAGAAAAAGTAAAAAATTGTTTTGTATGATTACCCTCTAAGTTACCTACTATATATTATGTGATATGACCAAGTGTCTAACTTGTTTAAGTAACTGAGTTTGGAGGGATTCCTCAAAAAAAAAAAAAAGTTCAGCTGTATAGGATAACTAAAAACTAACTTTTTTTTATAGCCAACAACTTGTGAATGATCTCATCAATTAAGTTGCAAATAGAATTCTTTTTACTAGTTTAATTGGCTAAGTAAAAACATGTGAAAGCAGAATGATGATTTAATTTAATTTAATTTTTTAAAGCTTATTTATTTATTTTGAGAGAGAGAGAGTGCACGAGCAAGAGAGTTTGCACTCATACTGGGGGGAGGGGCAGAGAGAAGGAGAGAGAACCCCAAGCCAGCTCTGCGCTGACAGAAAAGGGGCTCCATCTCACCAACCGTGAGATCATGACCTGAGCTGAAATTCAGGGTCAGACGCTTAACCACTTAACTGACCAAGCCATGCACGTGCCCCAGCAGAATGCTGATTTTAAATACAATTTGTATAATTAATTAGTTCTGTAGGTCAGGTTGAGGAAATTATTTAAGTGTCCTGGAGTCTCTTTTATTATTGTTATAGTTGTTTAAATATATGAAGTGAGAATGATAATATTTAGCTATCTTGGGAGTTCCTTGGGTAATAAAATAGTTAATGTAATTTAGACGTATAAAATATCATACTTGGTAAATACTCACATTAGTTAATATCTTATTGACATTTTATAACTGCAGAGTGATCTGCACGGTTATTTAGGGAATCCCAGGTGAAGGTTTGTCAGGAAAATCTTTTTTAGTATAGAGACTTTATCTTTAGAACAGTTCTAGCTTCCCAGTAAAATTAAGACGGTGTCATGGAGATTTCCCACACACCCCATGATCCTGCGTGTGCACAGCCCCCTGGGTCAGTGCATTTGTTACAGATGATGAATATACTTTGACATGTCATCATCCAAAGTCCATACTGTACATTAGGGTTCATTCTTGGTTTTGTGCATTCTCTGGGTTTGAACAAATATATAATTATATGTATCCATTAACATTGAAAATAATGCAATATGTTATGGGTAAATAGCAAATAAAAATAGAATTCTAAAAATATTCATATCATATGAGAGAAGATAGGCAAGAATAAAATGAGAAAGAGAAATGGAATAGAAGTCAGGAGTACAGAAGACATTACATAAAATCATACACCTAAATCCAAATATATACATTCTTAGATTAAATTTCTCAGAACTTTAGATTAAAGGTCAATACAGTGATTGCATAGTGCCCTACTGTGTGGAAGTCATAGAAATCCCATTCCTGTCACCTTCCAGGCATCGTCTACACAAGAGTAAATACTTTCCTGGCATCTAATGGCATGTATCTTTTTTTGCCTGTTTTAAAGCTTGATATGGTTGGCTTCTTACATTACATATTCCGTTGTGTCTAATTTAGAGGAGTTCCCCTTATTTATGGGGGGTACCTTCCAACACCTCCAGTAGATGCTCAGAGCCACAAATAGTGTGGAATCCTACAGAGAGTATGGTTTTTACTCTTCCAGTATACCTGTGATACGGTTTAGTTTATAAACCATGAGGGGTATAGTAAGGTATAGTAAGAGATCAACAATGATAATATAGTAAGAAGTTATAGCAATATGCTGTAATACATGTGGTCTCTTGCTCTCTCACTCTCTCAGACTATGTAATTAAGCTTCCTTTGAGGATGTGTGGTGATAAAGTGGCTGTCTGCAGAGGTGATGTGAGGTGAAGCTGTGGGCATGTGACGTGGGGTAGTAGGCTGTAGCGACTTGTGACAATGTGTCAAGAGGACCAGGTGCTGCCAGCCTCTGCTGACCACTGGTGACTGAATCCCTGGAAGGGAAATGGTGGATGAGGGACCACTGTATTTCAGTTGACATTTTGCTTGTGATATCATTCTGCTGCTGGAAATTACCACTCATTTGTTTCCCCTGCTGTAGAGATAATCCACTTTATGAGTAATCCAAATACTTCCTTCCTTCTCCTGTTAATAGATGTTTGGGAAGTTTGCCCATTAAACTCTTGCAAATAGTGATGATGTGAACATTCATAGCATACATGCACACACATCTATTTTAAACATTAAAGTGGAACATACACCCAGGAGTGAGACTGCTGCAGTGTAGGATGGGGACGCAGTCACCCTGTAGTTAGCACAGGTTTCTAGAGTGGCTTCATCAATGCGGCTCTTTGTCTGCAGTCCTGGTGCTCCTGGGTTGCTGTACATTTTACTTATTCCTCCTCTTTGGTCATTTTATTTTCTCCATGGGGCATTTTATTGCAGCTCTATTTTGTATTTTCCTGCTGCCTAATGAAGATGAGGACTTAACATATTTGTTCATATTGATATCTAGCCCAGTACCCTTGTTACTAAGACCATAGTTTTTATTGCATTGAAGTGCCTTGTTTTTTGTTCCTTAAGTGACTGACTACATGTGGCCCAAGAGTGAATTCTCTGTGTAGTTTCACTGATGTACATTCTCTGTCCCTCCATTAGTCACACACCGGTCAGTGTTAACAGATTTAAACTTGCACTTGACACCTCGTAGCCTGATTTATTTTTGTTCTTTTCTGTGTAGCTCTTTTTTTCCCTCCTGGGCTTTACTTCTTACCTGGTCCTCGAGCCCAGCCTTCAGTGAGCTCTCCTAGGCTCTCAGGCCACATTTCTCAGCAGCTTGGCCTTAACTCCTTACTGTTCAGTCCACCACTTTCCCCAACTCATTTTATGATCAGCTGGGCAAACCCACTTCAAGTCTAAGACTCTAGCCAGTGCCCTGGATGGATGGGAGTGAGCCAGCCCAGCAGTGGATTCCCAGTGTTCCTCTAAAGGCTTCTTACCTCTTTGGCATTTCTCTCCTCTTAAACACAATCGTTTCTGGAACTCTCCGGTCATTTTGAATGATGTCTGTAGTTTAAGGGGGAGCTTTGGTCTTTCAGGTAGTACTCAATCCTACCAAGTGCTACCTAGAAGCTTCACTTATTCACAGTATATGTATATATTTTTAAATATTTTTTAATGTTTTTATTTATTTATGAGAGAGAGGGGGAAAGAGAAAGAGAAGGAGGGAGAGAGAACAAGAGAGAGAGAGAGAGAGATCATGAATGAGGGATGGGCAGAGAGAAAGGGAGACACAGACTCTGAAGCAGGCTCCAGGCTCAGAGCTGTCGGCACAGAGCCTGACGCGGGGCTCAAACCCATGAACCGTGAGATCAGGGCCTGAGCCGAAGCCAGACACTTAACTGACTGACCCACCCAGGCTCCACTGCAGTATATATTTTTAATGATAACACATCAAAGCTGAAAACAGTGTAGATACCTCCTCTGAACTTGACCCTGTGTCAGACCACATGGGTGCAGTACTGATCCAGTGATGATATTCTGATCTTCATAAACTTTTCTCTTATGAAAGACAAAGATGTAACTAACTTAATCATGAAACAAATAGTTCATAAAAATGAAAGTAAATATTCTGGTCTGGAAAATATCTCCAAATTATTCACCAAATTATGCCTCACCTGTCACACACATTATATCCTTCTCCCAGAGGAAATTTCAAACATCGGAATTTCAATGTATAAAGAATTTTTTCTGTTAATATTAAAGACTTCAAAAAATAACACCAGACAAGAATGTTAAAACGGTTTTGTGTGTATTTCTAGCATGTGCTAAAGGTGAATGCTCCACATGAGAAACCGCTTCTTCTTTTAAGTGTATGCAAGCAGCAGATGGTGTGATTCAATTATTAGCAGGTGGGACAACAGGTAAGAAATGAGAAAAATTTAAGGGCTATTGAACACTAGGGAGCAATATACAGCCTGGCACATAGGGAATTAACCATGAAGTTCTCCTTAGTTCTAATGAGGATGTGTGGCCAATCTGGAATTTTCACACTGAATCAGCACAAAGCTATGTAGCACAGGTGTTTAATTGTCACTGGATTCAACACCTGATCTGAATAGATTAAAAGACCATGGAACAAACTGTCACTCCCAAAAATGGAAAGGTTTAAAAAATGATATTTTATTAAATAAGAGAAATTTGAGAAATTTTGAGGAGTCTCTTGAGCAAAACTTAGTTTGATCTCATTTAATAAATTTTACCTATAGATCTATGTTTTTGTATGGTTAGCAGTAGTACATTAAAATGTTAAAATTTTATGTCAGTATTTTTTGTGTGTGATTCTCTTTTCAGTACCATTAATTTTATTCAAATGTACCTGATAGACTAAAGCTCATTTTCTGATATCCAAGCGCTAAAACTTTCTTCGTTAATAGGTTTGTGGAAAAGTCCCCAGTATACTAGAGGAGTGCCAGGACACGAGGGTGTGTTTGTGAGTTGTGTCACATTCACATGAGGAGGCAGCTCCCTTATCTTGCTGTGTAACGTGAGGTCGTGGGAGGTGCAGCATTGAACACATGTAGGCTGTCTTTTGCTAGTCTCATTTCTCTACACATTTTGCTGTTTTTGTATTTAAGATTTGCAGAGCTCACCAAAAAACTCGATATCATGTCTCAGCAACCCCAGAGCGTTGTTTTATTTCCTTTGTATTTTATGAGTTACTGGAAAGCTATCTTCCGGTGACTTCCTTACTTCTGAATTGATTGCATATATGGTTGTGGATATAAAAGTTTGTTTTTAGTATTTACACTATTTCAGTGCTGGTTGTCCTCTTTTGTCTGGGAAGTTATATTTACATGTGATTTGCTATTTTTTAAAAAACCAGTGTTCACTTGTTTGAAAACATCATATTCATTTTGAAGATGACAAAGCCAGCATAGAGAATGTGTGATTAGCTTTGTTAGAGGAAATATAGTCTGTGGATTAGTAGTTTCTGTCTGGTGGGAGCCTGGGTGGTGTAGTTGGTTAAGTGTCTGACTCTCAATCTCGGTTTAGGTCACGATCTCACAGTTTATTCCAGCCCCACATCCTGCTCTATGCTGATGATGTGGCGCCTGCTTGGGATTCTGTCTCTCCTCTCCCTGCCTGTCCCTCACTTGTGCTCTCTTTCTCTCTCTCAGTAAATAAATAAATTGAAAAAAACAATCAAACGTATGTTTATCCAAGATAAAAATTCCTATTACCATACACTGCATGATGAAATGATATCTGTAGTTCTGCAAACATGATTTTGGAACCCTTCTGTGTCCTCTTACATGGCATGCTGTCTTGAGCAGGCTCTGACTTCCGAACACCTGACTTCTGACAGGTAATAGAAATAGGAGTGTCTTCAGAGTAAGAGACAGAAGATGAGCTGTGTTTGGAATTTAAGAGCTCAACAAATCACGAGTCTTCTTGTGTTTCTCGTACTTTTGCAAACAAAAACTCATGTGGGTACAGTGCACCACATAAACCACTCCCATGTTCTCATATCGTGGGTATGATCTGTGACATGTGAGTTGGGGTTTGGGAACTTCGGATATGAGAAATGCCCACATATATGGACCCTAAACTGGAATATAAGACGTTACCCTAGAAAAGATGCTGTTTATAGTAAGAGAAAACGTTAAAAGCTACCACTGTATAGATCCTAAAATGATGAATGGATCTCTACTATTTTGGCTCCTTACCTATGGAAGAAAAGGTAGAGTAAGTTTAAAGTCCATCTCAGGTAGAACAACCACCGTTCCTGAGATCAGGCTGTGCATCTCCCTCACTAAGAGCCATTGTTCTCTGCACCTTAGTTCAAGCACTAGGTTTGCAATTACTGAATGAAAACATGACTTTGCATTAACGTGAGAGTGCACAGATTTATTTGTTCCATTTCTTCCAAAAGATCCATAATTTATGATTTTAAATAAATATTGGAAAAGAAATGTTATATTTCTGTGATTCTCATCTGCAGTAAAGACCAGTACTTTGTTTTGAAAAACACACATACCACATTGTTTCTTTTTTGTTTGTTTTTGTTACTTTTTAAATATTATTCCTAATGCCAACATTAATTTTTAAAATAAAGGGTTTTTTACATTCAGTCATGTTCTGTGTTAGAAATTAGTCAAAATAGCTAGGTCTATTTATGGACATGGACACAAGGAAGTAGAAGGAAAACAATTATCCAAAAAATATTTTATGAAAACTTCCCTTCAATTATTATTGCAAATTTGTGGCACTGTCAGTATTTCTGACAGGCTGCTTCTGTTGTGTGTAAGCATTTCCTGCGAGTGTGAAAACGACCTGCGCATCATACTGCAGCACGGTACAGTAAGCACGTGGAAGCACCGGCTTATAGAGGAAGGACACAGATATCCGCCGGAGCACCTGAGTTACTCGAAAAGCACTCTTAAGTGTAGCTTGTTTTGTATTTTCCACCCTCTGTACAAAGATTTTGACATATTTTGCTTTCTTAGGACTTTCAAAATCTTACATCAGTTCAAAATAATTATGAGGTTTAGTTCTCTAATTCGGCTTTATTTCTAGTAGGAAGATTGACCCTGACAAGACTGCACTCAGCCAGCCACAGCATTCAGTGTCGGCACCTGTGTGCAGAGGCGGTCGACAACAGCGACCTATTCTGGACACTATACTACGTGCAACTAAGCAAATTATCATTGTCGAGGCACCAAAGTGGCTCAGTCCACTAAGCAGCCGACTTCGGCCCTGGTCGTGATCTCACAGCTCGTGAGTTCAAATCCCATGTTGGGGTCTGTGCTGACAGTGTGGAGCCTGTTTAGGATCCTATCTCCCTCTATCTCTGCCCCTCCCCGGGCTGTGCTTTCTCTCTCTCTCTCTCTCTCTCTCTCTCTCTCTCTCTCTCTCTCTCTAATACATACATGCATACATATATACATACATACATACATACATACATACATACATAGATGCATAAATAAAATAATCCTTGTCAAGGAAAATGTGAATATGATTTTAGAATAAAAATATTACTACTATGTGTATTTATTTAATAAATTGTTCTTTTTACTTTGTCCTTTTTTCTTTTTGACTTGAAAAAATATAGATTGGCTAAAATTTCTTTCATACTGTGTTTTGAGTTTCATAAATTGTCCATTCGAATGTTTTTATGTCAATCTCAAGCTTTCTCTCTCTCCCCCTCTCCCTCTGTCTCTGTCTCCCTCTGTCTCTCTCACTCTGTCTTTTCTCTCTTTCCCTCTCTCTGTCTCTGTCTCTTACCCCCACTCTCTCTCCCTGTCCTTCTCACTGCCCCCCCTTCTCATCCTCTTCATTTCCTTCTTTTTACGTTTTTCTTTGCTTTCTTCCTTCTTGTTTATCTTTCCATCTTTGTCATTCTTTGAATAGAGCAAGAACTTGGCAGGAGAATACCCTGAAGGGAAAGGCGGTGCTCCTATGCGTTTTCATCCCATCGTTTGCATGGAAAATGGAAGATCAACAGAATTTGTGATACTATAAAATGTAGTTACGTATATTCTGGATTGATTTTTGTTTTGTGAAATTTCTCATCAATACAATGCAGGGACTGAGTACTACTGTGTTCTTCTAAAATAATGTATTTTCGGTAGTTGGGTTTTCTTTTCTTTCCTGATAACTGCAGCTGTGGTCAGCGCCTGGGTGGGTGTGTGTCCTCTGTGGCCCCCCAGTCCCTGGGAAGCAGTGCCTGGTTTACTACTAGGTCTCCCAGGGTGACTCAGGCAGGTCATTGTGGCTTGTTCCAGATTTCCTGAAGGGCATTTCATCACTGTGACTACAGATCAGGAACATGGGTCTCTGACCTGATCGGTAAGAATTCAGTTGGAGAGATCTCAGCACATATAGCTGCATGAACATCCAGTTAAAGTCAGAGTTTCCATCCAATGATTTAGTCCCCTAAGTTTCTGTCCTTGACCCTCAATATTGGGGAATGCTTGTGGAGGGAACATTGGGGAATTCTGGAGAATCACATGCAAATGAGGGAAGTTACAGTCTTTTACTTTATATTGCAGTCCAATTCCACTTCACCTATGTGTACCTCCTTCTCAACAAAGCATTGACAAATACATTAATGAATTTCATGGGAAAAACACAAAACAACATTATGTGTTCCTGTGAGAAGAGATTGAATCCTTGTAAAATTTGCATTCCGATGCCACTTACACGTCCTAACCCTGGCCTTCTATTTAAGCTGTGGCTCTGTTCCCAAAGCAGACTGTCTAGGGCTGCTACTGCCCATGTGTACCTGCTGCCTGGTGGAATGGGTTCCTAGTTGACTCCCCAGCATGTTTTGAGACGGATTCTATAATTTCAAGATATCCGATTGCTTGTTCTACCCAGCAAAGTCTTAGCTGTTTATATACAGCCAAATGTGAGTGTATTTGCTGCGTTTTGCATGTTTTGGTTTTGGAGTGGACAAATACCATTTATTAGAGGAGTCTGGTTTATGGATGATGACTCCTGTCTTGCAGGTGCTCTTAGAAGGGGTGGAGATGACATCCTCAGGCTGTCTGATGTTCATTCATGAATAGTAAATAGGTGCAGGTTCTGAGTGTTGAGTGCACTCTGGGTCTGCATGTGTGGGGGTCCAGGAGTCTGGGTGATCATGCCCCATGTCTGAGGGTCCAGGGGTCTGGGTGAGGCCATCCCAGGGTGTCGTCAGTGTTTGATATGCAGAGCAGAGGTGCTAGTTCCTTGCCACTGTGAGCAACATCCTGAGTGGCCAACATGTGGGCATATGGTAAGGATTCGTCTTGGTCCGCCATCACCCCCACCCCACTAGTCACATGGCAGATGGTCTCCATGCCCAAGACATTGGTCAAAGGACATAGTGTCACTGAAGGTTAAAAATTGTGGAAGACTCCAATACATCCTCTCCTTGAAGCCAATGAGCAGTTCTCCTCTTCCCCTTAGGGGAGGACACCTCCATGTGCCATCTCCAGGCTGCCCCTGGGAAGCCAGGGCTGGTGTTTGTTCACAGGTGTGCAAGCAAGCTTTAGTGTATTGAGCCATTCTCGAAAGGTATGAAAGAGTTTGGGTCCCAGTTTAAGAATTAGTCATTTAACTACCTAGAAGTAGGTGTCACATGTGAACTGGAAATGGAATTATATATACCCTGTATATAAAACTTCCAGAGTAATGTTCTCAGGTGTCTTCCAAGGAAAAAATTGACAAGTATATCACTTTTAAATTTAAAAACCAGGTTCATTAGGAAAAGTAACTAAATATGTACTTCTGTATAACAACAGATCATTCGTTTTTAATTTTATTATTTTCAATTGATTTTTTTTAAGTTTTTTATTTATTTTTGAGAGACAGAGAAAGACAGTGTGAGCAGGGGAGGGTCAGAGAGAGAGTAAGATACAGAATCTGAAGCAGGCTCCAGGCTCTGAGCTAGCTGTCAGCACAGAGCCCAATGCGGGGCTTAAACCCACGAGCCATGAGATCATGACCTGAGCTGAAGCCAGACACTTTACCGACTGAGTCACCCAGTTGCAACCTCAATTGATTTTTTTAACTGGTTATATCTATGCAGAGTGGGTCATAGGGGTCTCCAAGTCATTTTGCTAAAATGATTGTGTATTGCTTCTGAGGCCAGTGTCGCCCATCACATTAAATATATTCTGTATTTCTGTTTAAATTACAGTAATTTACTTAGAGAATTATGTTTTATCCTATGCTGTCTTAAAATTCCTGAGTGATACAATCCTCAGCCAATAGATAATTTCCTGTTGATAGATGAACCACATTTATGCACAGTAGTGATAATTCCATGAAATCAATTTGAAATACACCATTTTCCCAAGTTATCATTAAGGAAATGAGCATTCAATATTGACTCATTTTTTTAAAACATAATTTTAAATAATAAGTCTCATGGAAATCAAATTTTCTGTGCCCCAGCCCTGTTTTTAGCATAAGCTGTGAATGTTAGTGAAACCTCCAAGGTCTTGGTGTGAAATTGCTATTTACCTCCTTCTCAACAAAGCACTGACAAATGCATTAATGAATTTCATGGGAAAAACACAAAACAACATTATTTTATATCCACTTGTTAGTGCATAACTCGTCTGCTCTTTCACAAGAAGAACCAAGGACAACAGAAAAAGAGCAGCATCTTCGGATGCCAAGTGTAAATTATCATGGATCCATGGGACACTGAGGGCTCATACTTGATACCTCAGTCATTCCTTCACTTAGGAAAACCAAATCCAGTTTGTGGGGAGGAGAACTAGGAGAGAAACCCAGAACTGCCCACTGCTGTGCCTCACCACTCCCGTGACGTCCAGTCAGAACCCTCAGCTAGTTGTGAGACACAGCCCACATGGTAGACTGAGCACAGCAGGACATAGGAGGTAGGAGGCTGCTGGGATGCACCCCCACACGTATACACCCCCACACGTATATACCTCCACACCTCACACATTACACCCCCACACAGGTACACCCCCACATGTATACACTCCACACATATACACCCACACACATATACACCCCTGCACATACATACCCCATACCCTTCACACACATACACCCCCACACCCCACACTTATACACCCCTACATGTATACGCCCCCACACGTATATACCTCCACACCCCACACATTACACCCCCACAGAGGTATACCCCACACATATACACCCACACACATATACACCCCTGCATGTATATACCCCACACCCCACACATGTATACCCCCATACATATACACCTCCACACCTCACACACATACACCCCCACACCCCACACATATACACCCCTACACGTATACACTCACACATACACCCACACATGTGTAAACCCCCAGACCCCCACACATGTACACCCCCATATGTATATACCCCACACCTCCACACATATACACCCCCACATCCCCACACATATACACCCCACATGTATACACCCACATGCACATACACCCCCCACACGTATATACCCCCATAACCCCACACATATACATCCTGACTGCTTATATACCCCCACACCTCCACACATATATACCCACACATATGTATACCTCCACACACCCAAACACATATATCCCCACACATGTACACCCTCACACGTATACACTGCCACACCCCCACACACGTACATCTCCACACCCCCACACATATACACAGCACATTAATCATCTTACCAGTTGTTAACTCAATTTCACAGAGAGCAAGTGATTTCAAACTGTTGAGAATTTTGCCAAAGCATGTACATCTTAATGTAGAAGAGATATAAAATGTATTACCAGCTCATCTCTAAAGCTCATTCTCTTTGACTCAACCCAAAACACATGTGTGTGTTTAATATATTCATCTGACTATTCCTTTAAAGAATGGCAACAATGTATGCCTCTCACTGATAAAAAGTGTGCAGACTCCTAATAATTAAGGTTAAGTGGGTTTTACTCCCATCAAGTACCCATCAAAAACTGGACTGAGAGCAAACATCTCATGGTTTCATTCCAAGCCAAACATACTGGAAGAGTATCTTCAACATTTTTAGGAATAGTATTTCTTCACCAGAAATTCTCTATCTAGCCAGATTGGACTCCATGAACAATGGTGGGATAAAGACATATCAAACAAAGATGTTACCACACCCAGAAACTCAAAGGAGACTTTCTAGATATTTTCTCCAGAAAGAAGTAGATCCCAGAGAAAGAAGTATAAAATGTGCTAATTCATGCAGAGCAAAGATACTGGTAAATAAATGCGAGTAAATCTGAACAAATCATGACTTAAGAATAGTAATCCTGAGTATGTTTGAAGTTTTTAGATGTAAACTGGAATTAAAATCCAAGTTCAGGGTAGGAGATGGCCTGTATGTGACAACAGCTGAAGCAATCTTGGGCCTGAGGGATTGTTGAAAGCTCTCCAGGCTAAATGGCATCTCCTGAGACCTGCCCATAGTCTCTGTAACATTTCTCCCAGCCCATTTCTCCACTAGTTATGTCAACAGAGAAAGTTATCCATTTAAGAACTTAAGTGAGGGTGTGTGGGCAACTTGGTGGGTTGAATGTCTGACTCTTGACTTTGGCTCAGGTCATGGGATTGAGCCCCATGTTGGGCTCTGTGATGAGTGTGGCTCTTGCTTGGGCCTCTCTCTCCCTCTCTCTCTCTCTGGCTCCTTTCCTGCTCTCTCTCTTTCTAAAATAAAATTTAAAAAATAGAAAATATAAGGAATCTGTGTAATAAGATTAATAAGAGTAAAAATTTAAGTGAGGCTCACATATAGATATTAAAATTAATGCAGGTGTTAACACAAGTTTAGCTTTGTTGAATTCTGTTGATAACTAACAGGATTACTGATGATTATTCATAAATAATTGGGTAAGTAATGAAACCTTCCCTGACTTTTATAACTGGTGAAAATATGTGTCATTTGCATCTTTATTCTTATTTTGAATATTTTGTGTTTTTGTGAAAATTAAGTAAGAGTTTTTATAAATACATATTACAGTGCATGGAATATATTAAGTGCTCAGTAAGTATGGAGAATGATACTGAAAAATAGGGGAAGAATTCAGACTTCTGAAGAATGTAGTCATCTCCACTTACTTATTTTCTCTTCCCCTTCTTTTTCTTCATACATTATTACTTGATTTGAGATTTCTTTTGACCTGCCAAAGCAGAAGTGTAAATTTTATATTTCTGGCATTTGGATTAAGAATATTGAGTTGCATGACTAATAGGCCATATAAAGTAATGATTATTATTGACAATCTTTATCACCCAGTTAAAATCAAAGAAACCACGGCAATTATATTCATTAAATGAGCTGAACTCATGAAGCACACTTGCTAACATTGTCATTGGGATAGTACAACTGTGCTAGTAAGAGGTTGCCCTCTCATTTTGATGTGTTTCTAGCACATGCCAGTTACAGATACCTCACTTGTGAAGGGTGGAAACTTGGCAAGTACATTCTGATGCTCAATCTAATTATAATTTTTAAAGGAAATATATGTTTGATTGCAAAAGAACAAAGTTAAGAGGTAGTGTTTTATGTTTTAGAATGAATATCAGAAAGGACTATTAAGGAATCAGGTGGTAAGTTCCAAGATTATTATTTTGAGGAGAAGACAAGAACTTGGAATGCTGTTTCCCAGACTGGTAATAACCATCAAAACATCCTATTCTGGATCTTGCTGTCATGGGACACATTGAGTAGCAGCTACTCCTAGCTGGTGTTTTAATCATGCTAGAGGACACCTGCTTTGATGTATCACTCCCAGCCTGGGCAGTGAATAATTAGAGCTAGGAGAGAGGACTATTTAGACAGTGTTACATTTTGAGCCTAATTTATTGCCCAGACACAGACATATTTCCACACCCTTTGCCACATGGATTTGTGGTTCTTCCCACTCAACCTGTTGTGATTTGCTTCCACCAGTAGAAAAAAAGACCTAAGTGGGGCACCTGGGTGGCTCAGTCAGTTAAGCAACCAACTTTTTATTTAGCTCAGGTCGTGATCTCACAGTTGGTGAGTTGGGGCTCTGTGATGACAGTGCAGAGCCTGCTTGGGATTCTCTCTCTCCCTCTCTGTCTGCACCTCATCCACTCAAACACACACTCTGTCTAAATAAATTAACTTAAAAATTAGAAAAAAAGGAAAAAGTCATAAATAAAAGTGCGCTGGTTCTGAGCCTGGGCCTTAACAAACTTGAGGTGTTTCCCCTTTCTTTGTGCATCTCTGTCACCAACCAGAGAAAGCGTGGTGATCTCAGCCCACTGCTTCCAGGGCAAAGAACTTTCTATCCTGTAACTTGTTACATTCCCTTGCTGGGCATGCCTAGCACTAACAGAAGCACAGGTGTGTGAGCAGGTTTGGTTATGTGCACACTTAGTCATTATCATAGCGCTGGTTCACTGTGCTAAGTGTTGGTTAATACCCTGAAGTAAATAAAAATGTAATATACATAATAATCATTTAATGTAAATAATTTTGTAGTTATGCTCAACTTTAAGAAAAGTTGGTAAAGAGAGACCACCACCTTGTAGAAGAAAAGGTAGAATTCAGTACAGTTGCTTTGTTGATTGATACATAGGAGAATTTTAAGCAGTCTGACTCAAAATTTCTTAACATGTGATTGATGCTCTATACTTTGTGTTTAAAAAATCCATAAGGATGGAGAGATATCAACATAATTACCATTAGGGAATCAGCATAGTCACATAATGTATCAAAAGTACTATATTGTTGTATAGATCTCCCAAACTCTTTAAATACTGGCTTTACATGTTTTAACAGTTTATTCACCTAACAACATAACGATCAGAACATCATTTGTGACGTGAGGTTTTTATATTCTCAGTTATCAGATGATAAACTCCCAAATGCATCATTATTATGAACCTGAAACAGACATGTTTCTTGTCTGTTTGGCTGATTTTGAAGTTGTTTTTATCCTTAAATTTTAATGACTCTATCTAGCTTAGTTGTGGAAAGTAGTTTAGTTTGACTTATTTGTATGCTCAGCATGGGTAGAAGGTGTTTCACGTGAATGGTAGGTAACAAAATCACATAAAGATATTTAAGAAAATGTTATCAAGTTCAGTTTGGACGATGCTGCTAGAGCCTTACCCTTTTCCTCACTTGCACTCAGGACTGGTACCTCAGTCCTGGCAGCGCCAGCTGCTCATGCTAAAGCATCTCTTGGTGTGTCAGTGGGGGGCTAATTGTGTGCACATTGATGACCTTTGTTTCTGGAAATGCTAAAATTACTTGAGAACTATATCAGGCAGTTATCTGGTAATTATAAGAAGATTATTTATTGGTATGTCTTTAAAAAGATTATAGTTAGTCTTCTGCAATGATCTTGAGCAACATTTTGTTTTATTATTTTGTCTGTTGTCTAACGAAGTACTTGAAGTCCAGCAGTCACTAAACAAGCTTTTTATTTTAACGTTTTTATTTATTTGTGTGTGTGTGTGTGTGTGTGAGAGAGAGAGAGAGAGAGAGAGAGAGAGGGAGAGATGGCGTGAACAGGGGAGGGTCAGGAAGAAAAGAAGATAGTATCTGAAGACAGGCTCCAGGTTCTGAGCTAGATATCAGCACAAAGCCTGACATGGGGCTTAAACCCACAACCATGAGATCATGATCTGAGCTGAAGCCAGACACTCAACCAACTAAGCCACCCAGGCGCCCCCAAGATTTTTTTGTTAAATAAATGGAAAATAATCACATTTATATCTTATTTCAGAAAAACACTCTAAGGAGTAGTTAAGATCCCTTTTATTGCATCGATAGTTTGAAAATGATTTGGAGGTAATGGAGACAGTTGTAACAGACTGACTTTAACTTTTTATTTACTGCCTCAGTCATCTATAAAGGAACACTATATCACATATGGTGGTCACATTGCTTTTGTGTTTCATGGACTCGAGTGAAGTTTATTTGGTTTATACTATGAACTTATGCCTTTCACCTACCCCCTTTTTCAAGGTTAGGGTTATGGTTACCATGGAAACAACTTATTTTTAGTATGTACTAGCCCTACAATTCTACCCAAAGTGTTTCTGCACATAGTCCTTAAGTTTAAACTAAGAGAGAAATTCTAAATGAATATGTAGAGTGTGGATTCTACATTCTTCTGGATCAGCTACAGAGGTTGAGTTCTCGATGTTTAGATACGTTACAAAATGCCTCCTATCATTTGCCTTCTGTTATCTGAAGGGGAGATTATTAAGCAGTCAATTGTGCATATGATGACTGTTTTATTTTTAATGTTTTACATTAACAGTTACCTAAATTTATGACAATACTGCATATTGCTCATAGAATACATTTAGATCATAGGTAAGTTGTAAAAAATATTTTTTCTTCTGAAACTCTTCAAGTTATAACAGTGGTGTTATATTTAACCATCTATCTTTTCTTTCCATTCTTTAAACTTCATCACATACTTTAACACAAAATAGCATAATTGGTTGTCTTGGATTAGGTCACTCTAAGCAGACACAGAGATGGACTCATGTCTGAAATGATTTGTTCAAAAAGCATCCCCAGGAGAGGCTGGTAAGGGACTGTGAAAAGCAGGATAATGAAGAGGAAGAAGAGAAGAGGTGTTATTTCTCATGGCATTCCAGTCTTGGCTCAATTTTGAAGCTCTGAAGTATCATTTTGATTTGAGTTTATTCTGGCTTGAAGAGCAGAAGCTGGATTTTCAGCCTTCCATCAGTCAGGCTGGCAGTGAGCAGAAATCCTAGCTCTCAGGGCCTCTCTAGATATTTTTCAAAGTGGTTCTACTTGTCCAATGTTACTTTCTGATTAATTCTGAAGATATGGGCCATTAGTAAAGGAGGTAGCAGAAGCTGGGGCGAGGTCTGCACAACAAGGAAAAGAAATGTGAAGGGTTGTGATTCAAATACTAACAAATTTCATGGTAGTTGACCCCTTCCATTGATCAACTCCACTTCTGAAGTTAAGTTTGCTCCATTCCGTTCCAGAATCCACTTGACAGCTGTTACAACCAAGGGTGAAACCCACAACAAGAAATTGAGTGCAAGGTGAACAAGAGCTCTTGCTGCCACAGCTCATCCCAAAACTGTGACTGCTATCACTCATCTCTTTCTCTCTCTCTCTCTCTCTCTCTCTCTCTCTCTCTCTCTCTCTCTCTCTCTCCTCTCTGCTCTCTGTTCTAAAGTATCCTTGCATTGAGTTAGCATCTCTTCAGATCTGGGTAGCATGCACTGGCAGAGAGATGACCCAGATCTTTATCCCTGAAGGACCTGGGCTAAAGGTTTTCAGCCCCCTGCATGAAACACTAAGAGACACCAATTAGATCAGCAACTTACAGGAATGTTTCTCCCTAACCCTCTTATGGAATAGCAAGTCCAACTCTTCCTGGTGGTCAATGGGAGTCACTGTTCTAGCAGAGTAACTCACCTCTTTGCTAGCTCATATGAAACAAGGAAAGCACCGCTCCCCCCAGATATCAGAATGTAGGTGCAGGTTTATGGTTAGTGGGGATTTTAACTTCTTTTTTGATGGAGGTCACCCTCTGCAATCATTTTTTATTAAATCAATGAGCCTATGCCTAATAGGATCTTCCCATGAGCACAAAGTTGAACCTTCTATGATAGAAACAGACAAATGGCAACTTTTAAGAAAATATATTCTGCATACCCCGCACACACCATTTGAAATCTCAGAAGAAGAGAAGAGAAGCAATATTTGAAAAGATAGTGTTACAGATTTTTAAGAAGTGGTGAAAGTTGCAGAGAAACGACATATATAAATACCAAGAAGAATAAATACAAATAAATAAAGGTTTGAATCTTTATAATACAATTAGGAATATGAAATGTTAAAGAGAAAATCTCAAGACTAGCCAGTGGATGAAAATCTAGGTAAACATAGTACTTTCAAAGAGCAACAATTAGATAGCTTACTTCTTAAATGAAAGAATAAAATTAAGAAGAAAATGAAAAAGCATCTTCACAAATCTGCCAGAAGATAATCCTCAACCTAGAATGTTGCACCTATAGGAAACATATTTCAAAAATGGAGAAAAAAAATGAAGCTTTATGTTTAAAAATCTATATAACGGTTAGTTATTTTAGTTGTTTTGGAAGTATATTAGTTGTCTTAATTACT
The DNA here is from genome assembly GCF_006229205.1 of Suricata suricatta. Lineage (NCBI taxonomy): Eukaryota > Metazoa > Chordata > Mammalia > Carnivora > Herpestidae > Suricata > Suricata suricatta. The sequence goes on along the minus strand of NC_043701.1, from coordinate 119,402,078 downwards.
TTCAAAATATTGTGCAACCATAACCACTGTGTATTTCCAAAATATTTTCATCACCCCAAAGAGAAACTCTGCAACTGTTAAATAATAACTCACTATTTTCCACGCCCCCCAACCCCAGGTATTAACAATCTACTTTATATCTCTATAGATTTTCCTATTACAGACATTTCAAAAAAAATGGAATAAAAAAATAGGATTGCTTGTGGCAAACTTCTTTCACTTAGCAAGTGAGCAAGGTTCATCTTGACAGAGAGCATATATCAAAACTTGATTTACTTTTATATCAAAATAGTACTCTGCTGTATGTATACACTACATTTTATTTATTCAGCTATTATTAGAAACTCGAGTCACTTCTCTCTTGGGCTGTTCTGAATATTGCTGCAATGGACATTACCATCTAAATCTTTATTTGAATATTTTCAACTCTAAGGTAATGCCAAACTTTATCCCATGGCAGCTGCACCATTTTATATTCCTACCAGCAATGTATAAACATTCCAGTTTCTGTAAATTCTCATTAATACTTGTTATTTAACCCTTCCTTTTTTCTGTCTATTTATCCGTGGTATGTCAATTTGGATTTCTTTCATGACTAATGATGGTGAGAGTTACTTTGTATGCTGAATGACAATCTGTATGTCTTTTTTTTATTCAAATCATTTGCTCATTTTATAATTGTTTTGTCTGTTTTTTGATGAATTTAAAAGAAATGTCTTAAATATTCTCCAAGAGCTGATGGTAAACAAGAGTAAACAACTATAAGAAATCAGAAAAATTGTGTATGATTAAAATGAGACTATCAGGAAAGAGATTAAATTTTTAAGAGAACCAAAAAGAAATTCTAGAGCTGAAAAGTATAGTAACTGAAGGAAAAATTCTCTTTGGGGAAGGCAGAGTTTCAAAACATTTGAGCAGGCAGAAAACAGAATCAGTGAACTTGAATATAGGGCAGTTGAATGATGTGGTCATAGAGGCAGAAAGAAAGAATGAAGAAAAATGAATAGAGCATAATGAACCTGTGGAATTCCATTAAGAAGACTAACATGTGAAATTATGGACATACCGAAGGGAGAAGAGAGAGAAAGGAGAAGACAGAATATTTGAGCAAGGCCAAAAAGTTCCTGATTCTAAAAGACATGTATCTAGAGATTTAAGATGCCCAGTGAATTCTAAGTAGCATAAATTCAAAGATACCCATAACAAGATATAGTATAATTAAAGTTTAAACTGTCCAGTGACATAAAAGATACTTGAATTCAGTAGAGGAGGAGCAGCTAATCACATAAAATGGGTCCTCGATAAGATTAAGAGATGATTTCCCATCAGAAATGGAGGCTAAAGGCAGTAGGCTGACATGTTTTAAAGCTTATGCAAAAATGAAGATGTTTGTAAAAGGAACTACTTGGGGTGATCTAAAAGCTAGTACTGCTTTATTTTTTTTGTAACTCCACTAGTTTTTTTGACTTATTTGAGAGATAAATGCATAGAAATAATTATAAATCTTATTGAACACACAATGTAAAATAATGTTAAATGATAAAATGATAGATTTATCTTTGTATATTTTTCCATAATGGAAAAATGCAAAAGCATGCTACAAACTGTGAGAATACACAGGTTTTACTAAAGTAAAAACTTTAGCAAGTACTTCACAACAGATAACAACGTACGTACAAGTCAATAACCATTGAAAAGGTACTCAATGTTATTAGTCATGATAGGAATGCAACTTAAGCTATATTTGAGTACCAGTACCATTCAATACCCAAAGTACTGAAAATAAACAAATTTGGCAACAATGAGGAGCAATTGGAATTTTCATTCATGGCTGTTGGTAGTGGAAGATGATGAAACAGCTTTGGAGAACTTTCTGGCACTTTATTATAATAAATATACACTTACCTCAACCTTAGCAACTCTGCAGTTAAATTTTTACCCAAGGAAAATCAAAAAGATATGTCACAAAATCCACATAAAAATGTTCATAGTGCCCTTACTTATAATGGCACAAACTACAAATACCCTAAAATTTCATCAGGAGAATGATTTAAAAAACATAGCTACATGTGTGCAATACAGCGTTCAGCATGAGAATGAATGAACATTTGCTGGCATGTGCCAGACCAGTAATCCCAGAAATATGCTGAAAAACAAAGTTAGGGGTGCCTGGGTGGCTCAGTCCATTAAGCGCCTGACTTCAGCTCAGGTCATGCTTCCACGGTACATGGGTTCAAGCCCCGCATCAGGCTCTGTACTGACAGCTCAGAGCCTGGAGCCTGTCTTCTGATTCTGTGTCTCCCTCTCTCTCTGACCCTCCCCTGCTCATGCTGTCTCTCTCTCTCTCTCTCTCTCTCTCTCTCTCTCTAAAATAAATAAAAACAGTAAAACATTTTAGAAAAAAGATAAAGTTAGATGCAAAATAATGCATTCTTTTTGAGTCAGTTCTACATGAATTCAAGCACAGGCAATATTAACCAAGGGTAAGAAAAGATGTCTGTGGGTGGGAGTGCAGTCTTTCCAAAAAGCAACACAGGCTTTCTGGTGGATGAAAAGTTCTATACCTTGATTGTAGCTGTATACAATGACAATATATCTGGTTTCGTTTTACTGTTGAGTTGTTGGCGTTCTTTATATGTTCTGTTTACACCTTCAGACATCCCATGCTAATAACATTTTGTCCTTTTTGTGTACTGTCTTATCACTTAACTGTTAATGTCTTTTGATATATGCAAGTTTTAAATTTTGATGAAGAAGTTGAATTTACCTATTTATCCTTTGTTGCTCATGGTTTTGGTGTTATGTCTAAGAACTTGTTGCTAACTCCAAGATCATGAAGATTTGCCCCTATGTTTTCTTCTGATAGCTTTGTGGTTTCAGTTACATTGGTGTAAATGTTTATATTTATTCCAATATGACACTCTCTTGATTACTGCAGTTTATAAAAACAACTCATTTTTGTGTGTCAGTCTCCCCTACAACCACCCAACAATTTTCTGAATGTGTATGTTATCTAGTAGCTGTTTTGTGGATTATATGGAAGTTTTATGTGTAGGATCATGTGATTTTTGAATAGAGGTATTATTACTTCTTCCTTTCCAAACTGGATACTTTTCATCTTTTCCTTTTTTTATTCTTTTCTTTTCAATTTTTTATTTAAATTCTAGCTTAATATTTACATTCTAGTGTAATATTAGTTTTAGGAGTAGAAGTTAGTAATTCATCACTCACATGTAACTCCCAGTGCTCATCCCAACAAGTGCCCTCCTTAATGCCCATCACCCATCTAGCTCATCCCCTGCCCACTTCCCTCCATCAACCTACAGTTTGTTCAGTATCTTTAAGAGTTTCATATGGTTTGCTTCCTTTCTCTTTTTTTCTTCCTTTATGTTCATCTGTTTTGTTTTTTATTTTCCAAATATGAGTGAGATCATAATATTTTTGTCTTTCTATGACAAAAATCAAGAGCATAAAAAGTTGGAAAGACATCCTGTATTCATTCCCATCATTGCAAATTGCAAAATTTTGTTGTTTTTAATGGCTGATTTAATATTTCAGTGTGTGTGTGTGTGTGTGTGTAATTTTGTGAAAATTAACACAGGAAACAACAGATGTTAGCAAGGATGAAGAGAAAGAGGAACACACACACACACAACCACACACCACATTTTTTTTATTCATTTGTGAGTCAATGGACATTTGAGTTCTTTCCTTAGTTTGGTTATTTATGAGAGCGCTGCTATAAATATTGGTGCATGTGCCCCTTTGAATCTGTATGTTTGTATCTTTTGGGTAAATAGCTAGTAGGGCAATTGCTGGTAATTCTACTTTTATCTTCTTGAGGAACCTCCATACTGTTTTCCAGAGTGACTACACCAGTTTGCCTTCCCACCAGCAGTGCAAGAGAGCTCCCTTTTCTTCATATCCTCACCAACATCGTTTGTTTCCTGGGTTGTTAATTTTAGCCATTCTAACAGATTTTGAATTGGTATCTCATTATGGTTTTGATTGTGTTTTCCGGATGATGAGTGATATTGAGCATCTTTTCATGTGTCTGTTAGCCATCTGGATCCTCTTTGGAAAAGTGTCTATTCATGTTTTCTGCCCATTTATTCACTGGATTATTTGTTTTTTTGTGTGTTGACTTTGATAAGTTCTTTATAGATTTTAGTATTATACAAACCCTTTATCAGATCTGTCATTTGCGACTCTTTTCTCCCATTCTAAAAGGCAGCCTTTTAGTTTTGTTGATTGTTTCCTCCACTGTGCAGAAGCTTTTTATCCTGATGATGTGTCAGTAGTTCATTCTTGCTTTTGTTTCTCTTGTTTTGGGAGACCTGTCTAAAAAGAAGTTGCTCCAGCCAAGGTCAAGGGAATTATTGGTTGCTTTCCCCTGGGATTTTTATGGTTTCCTGTCTCATAGTTAGGTCTTTCAATTGACCATATAGTTGTGGATCCATTTCTGGGTTCTCCATTCAGTTCTGTTGATCTATGTGTCTGTTTTTGTGCCATCACCATACTGTCTTAATGACTACAGTTTTGTAATATACCTTGACATCTGAAATCATGATATCTCCAGCTTTGGTTTTCTTTTTCAAGGTTGCTTTGGATATTCAGGACCTTTTGTGGATCCATACAAATTTTAGGATTGTTTGTTCTGGCTCTGTGAAGAATGCTGGTGTTGTTTTGATAGGGATTGTATTGAATGGATAGATTGCATTGTTTTTTCTTCCTATCAATGAGCATGGAATGTTTTTCCATTTCTTTGTGTCCTCTTCAATTTCTTCCATAAATGTTCTATAGTTTTCAGAGCACAGATCTTTAACCTTTTTACTTAGTTTTATTTCTAGGTATTTGATTTTTTTGGGTACATTTGCAATCAATTTCTTGATTTTCTTTTTCTGCAGCTTCATTATTGGTGTATGGAAAGGCAACATATTTCTATATGTTGATATTATATTCTGTGACTTTGCTGAATTCATGTATGAGTTCTAGCAACTTTTTTGTGCAGTTTTCTGGGTTTTCCACATAAAGTATAATGCAGTCTATAAATAGTGAAACTGACTTCTTCCTTGCTGATTTGGATTCCTTTCTTTGTTGTTGTTGTTGTTGTTGTTGTTGTTGTTGTCTGTTTGCTGAGGCTAAGACTTCAAGCATTGTGTTAAACAGTAATGGTAAGAGCGGAAATCCCTGTCTTGTTCCTGACTGTAAAGGGAAAGCTCTCAGTTTTTCCCCATTGAGTATCATATGAGCTGTGGGTCTTTTGTATATGGCCTTTATGATGTTGACCTATGTTCCATTTATCCCTACTTTGTTGAGGGTTTTGATAAAGAATGGGTGCTGTATTTTGTCAAATGCTTTTTGTGCATCTATTAAGAGGATCATGTGGTTCTTATCCTTTCTTTTATTAATGTGGTGTATCATGTTGATTGGTTTGGGAATATTGAGCCAGACCTGCAGCCCAGGAATAAATCACATTTGATCATGGTGAATAATTCTTTTACTGTACTGTTGGATTTGATTTGCTAGTATCTTGTTGAGAATTTTGGCATCCATGTTCATCAGGGAAATTCATCTGTAGTTCTCCTTTTTAGTGAGCTCTTTGTCTTGTTTTGGAATCGAGGTGATGTTGGCTTCAGAGAATGAATTTGGAAGGTTTCCTCCTATTTCTGGTTTTTTGAAACACTTTGAGAGGAAGAGCTATTGAAACTTTTCTGTTAGAATTTCCCTGGGAAGGAATTCCCATCTGGAATTTTGATTACTGTTTTAATTTCTTTGCTAGTTATGCATCTGTCCAAATTATCTATTTCTTCCTGTTTCAATTTTGGTAGTTTCTATGTTTCTAGGAATTTGTCCATTTCTTCCAGATTGTGGTTTGTAGGGATATAATTTTTCATAATAATCTTACAGTTGTTTGTACTTCTGTGGTGTTATTGTGATCCCTCCTCTTTCATTCATGATTTTATATATTAGCATCCTTTCTCTTTTCTTTTTGATAAGTCTAGCTATCAAAAGTTTATGAATTTTGTTAATCTTTCAAAGAACCAGTTTCTTAGTTTCTTGATCTGTTTTGCTATTTTTTTCATTTCTATATTGTTTATTTCTGCTCTAATCATTTTTATTTACCCCCTTTTGCTCAATAAGGCCTTTATTTGCTCTTTCTTTTCTAACTCCTTTAGGTGTAAGGTTAGGTTGTGTATTTGGGATATTTCTTGCTTCTTGAGGTTGGTCTGTATTGCTATATACTTTCCTCTTATGACCATCTTTGTTGCATCCCAGAGGGTTCCGACTGTTGTGTTTTCACTTTCATTTGCTTCCATGTAATTTTTAATTTCTTCTTTAATTTCCTGGTTAACCCATTCATTCTTTAGTAGGATGTTCTTTAACTTCCATGCATTTGTGGTCTTTCCAAATTTTATCTTGTGCTCGTCATAGGTTTTACATTGTTGTGGTCTGAAAATAAGATCATGATATGATCTTAGTCTTTTTGTACTTGTTCAAGGCTGATTTGTGAACCAGTAGGTGATCTATTTTGGAGAATATTTCTTGTGCACTCACAAAGAATATATATTCTGCTGCTCTAGGATGAAATATTTTAGAATGCTTTATGATGAAATGAAATATATCTGTTAAGTCGATCTGGTCCAGTGTGTCATTCAAAGCCATTGTTCCTTTTTGATTTTCTGTTGAATTGTCCATTGCAGTGGTTGGTATGAAAGTCTTCTACTATTAATGTATTATTATTAATGAGTCTTTTATGTTTGTTATTAATTGATTTATATATTTGAGATGCTATGAAGTTGGGGGCATAAATATTTGTGGTTGTTAGATCTTCTTGATGCATCCTTAATTAGGATGCAATGCCCTTCTCCATATCTTGCCACAGTCTTTGATTTAAAATATAGTTTGTCTGATAAAACAGGGCTACTCTGTCTTTCTTTTGACCTCTGTTAGAATGATAGGTAGTTTCCGTCTCCTCAATTTCAGTCTACAGATGTGTTTAGGTCTAAAATGAGTCTTTAAAGGGAGCCTATAGATGGGTCATGTTTTGTTTTGTTTTTTTATCCATTCTGATACACTATGTCTTTTGATTGGATCACTTAGTCCATTTACATTCTGAGTGATTATTGACAGATGTAAATTTAGTGCCATTTTATTATCTATAAAGTCCTTGTTTCTGGGATGTTCCCTCTTCCTTCCATTCTTTGTTCCTATTGGTCTTTCTTTCCCACTCAAAGAGTCCCTTTCAATATTTTTTGCTGGGCTAACTTAGTGGTCATGAACTCCTTTTTTTGTTTGTTTGTTTTTTGTTTTTTTTGGTTTTTTTGTTTGTGAAACTCTGTGTCTCTCCTTCTATTCTGAATGACAGCATTGCTGGATACAGTTTGTTGGCTTTGCCAAGGCTGTGCCACCTCTTCCAAATGAACTCCAAGAAAAGAAATTGTTTCTCCCAGTGTGACTCAGGAGATCCTCAGACCATGCTGCCTGCTCCCAGATTGTCACTGGAGCACTGCTGTGTCAGTCAGGTAGGACCCTGTCGATGACAAAGACTTCCAGAACTTCAGACTTTGAGCTTCACTGCTTCTAAAACCTTGTGGTTCAGCCCCTTTTGTTTTCCATCTGAGTAGTTTTGGGGAAGAGTTTTCTTATGCAACCCCTGTGTGCTCCTTCACTCTCTCTCTCTGTCTTGCTTCTCTCTCCATGATCAGAGCTCCCTCCCTCCTGCCGCACCCACAGTTCTTTTTTCCCCCAAATCAACTCTCTACGCCTCCTACCTCCAGAGATGTGGCTGTTTTCCCACCTCTAGTTTTGCAGTTTGTTCTCTCTATTCTCAAATCAATTTACTGTGTGTTAAGAATGATCTGATATTTATCTAGCTGTGTTCTATGGATGAGTCAGGCTTCAGGTCTCCCTACTTCCCCTCCATTTTAACTCCTCTCTTTTCATCTTTTTTCCTATCTTACTGTTCTACCTGGAACTCCCTATACAGTGCTGACCACTATTGGTGAAAGTGGGCATCCTTGTCTTGTTCTTGTTCTTATCAAGGAAGCTTTTATTCTCTCACCACTGAGTGTGGTGTTTGGTGTAGTGTTTAAACAGTACTTTTTCATAATAAGGAAGTTTCCTTCTACCTATTTTCTGAGTGAAGTTTTAATCATGAAGGGATGTTGAATTTTGTCAAATGTTTTTTCTGCATCAGTTGAGATGATAATGTATTTTTTCTTTCATTCTTTTAATGTGACATATTAAATTGTCTTATTGTCTTATGTTGAACCATTTTTGTGTTTTTCTCTATTTGGGACTCCCATAAATGCATATATTAATTTTGAATGGGAACAGGCAGGATAGGGGCTTTTGTTTACCTAGCAATAGTCCTTTTTTTTTTAATTTCAGTGCTCATTATATGAGCTTATTTGTGTGTAATTAATAAACTGCTGTACAATAATAGAAATATGTATATAGTTTTACTTGTTATTTATATTTTAATAAATATTTTTAAAAGGTATATTGTGTATTTCCAGCTCTGCTTTATCACAAGAATACAAGGGTTCTACAATTATAGGAAATTTTTTCATGTAAATTATTATTGCAATAGTTTATAATAAAGATACCATATAATTATAATAGTTTAGGGAAACTGCAGGTGAAAAATGGAGACTACATGATACTGAAACACTTTACCAGAAATTTATATCAACACCCTTCTAAAATACAATCCGTATTGTGAAAAAAGATGAAACTGTAGATGGATAGATGGAAAGATGCAGATACCATGAATTTTCATTACTTGTGGCAGTTATGGCCTCTATAGTTGCTGCAAACACTGATTCGGCAAATTAGGAACAGTTCATCTCACAGCAAATAAATATAGGGCTAGATTCTCGAGAGTCCCTGGACAAAACATTTTTGTCATCTAGTCAACAGGTAAATTATTTTATGTGTGTTCCAGTTTAAAGGCATCATACTTACTATACGTTGTTGATTCATTAATATTGAATTCACGGGCAACGTCACTATATCTCATGTCTAATGAGTTCGACCCAATACACATATTTTCTCTGTAGGGCACATCACAACTTTCTTCGACTTATAGCACATCAGCACCATACTGTTTGGCTGCGGAAGTGGGTGTGACCTTCAAGTGCCCAGACAACAAGAAGCCACTCACTATTTCAACACTCCCGACCCGCAGACCTTCAAGGGAACCATTCATGGAACTTTTTTGCCCTGAACAACAGACCGACAGAAACGTCCTCCCTCCGCACCTGCCTAGAACAAGAAACAGCTACAAATCACCTTACATAAACATATCAATACTTCATACCCCCTCCCCCAGCCTATACCAAAAAAACTCACTACCCTACTCTGGCACCTCTCCATTTGGACCAGTGAACCTCGCCTAGGAGCGCTCCTAGTAAAGGCTCTTTTTTTTTTTACTTCCATTTCAGGCCTTGGTTTCTGCATCGAGTTGGCTACATTACATTTGGTGCCAAAACCCAGGAGGAGTTTTGAGTTCCCGACCTAGGTCAGGGTCAGGGGCCACTGCTCTCCCTCAGCTAGGAGCTCACCTCTCCAACTATTTTGACAGAGTGAGAGCTTGTAGGAATGGGATGTGTGTGTATGTGTGACTCCACCGGATTTTCTCCTGCAGTCTGACTGGGCCCCAACCTGTGGTTCTGGTTCCATGGTGACCTCATAAGACTCAAGGCAGAATCAGGCTCACCGCCTGATTGGCATCGGGGTTTATACCAACCTGCCAAAGCCAAGAGGCACCTAATTCCCCCAAGAGCAGAGGCCTGGCAGGCAAGCTGATTGACCCCTCCTCCTTCCTTATTTGTTTGTTAGTCTCTCCTCGTTGATTTCTTCCCTGGTCTCCCACCCTCTCCTGGGATCCCTGTCCACAAATGCAGAGGCATCAGGGATATCCCCCTTCATTTTTGACTCCAGATATGATTGACTGGGGAGGTGTTCTTAGTCCTCCACTCTTTGTCTCTCCACCATCCACAAACAGAATTTCAGACTCAGGGACTCCTGTCTTCTGTCTCCATTTGCTGGGTGAAAAGATCATGGGAACAATTCATTCTAAATTCAACCCAAAGACCCCCTTGGGTTGCCTTCTTGTTAATTTCAACTGGTTGGGATTTTCGCAGGATCTTAGGGGTAAATGTGCCCATCGTTCTCTCCACTGAGGCCTGGCTTCAGTACAAACTAGACAACCAGTCTCAGTGACCACCTGAGGGGTCCTTCGACTTCCAAATTTTAACAGATATGGACAATTTTTATCTGAGGATGGCTAAATAGCTTGATGCCCTATATATTCAGGCCTTCTGGGATCTATGCTCTTGCCCTTCCCTCTGCTCCTCATGCTCCATGACCCAAGTTCTCTTGGCCAGCACCCCTCCATCTCCTACCAGAGAGGCATAAACCACTCTGTCACCTCTCTCTGACCCTCCGGAACTCTTGTCACTTCCCTCTCTCTGCCCTACACCACCTCCATACCCTAATCCTGATTCCCCACCTCCTTCGGCCCCCTCTCTACAACCTGTCCCACCACTACCTACACCACCCACCTCCATACCCCCTCACTCTTCTACCAGCCCCACTACCACCCCTGATTCACCACCCATGGACACCAGGACCCGCTCCCAAATGGCCCCAGACTTTAACCTCCTCTGCCTTCTTAGGGAGGTCGCTAGGGCTGAAGGTGTGGTCCAGGTCCATATCTCTTTCTCCCTCTAGGACTTATCCCAAATAGAAAAGTGCTTAAGGTCTTTTTCCACTAATCCTCCAGCCTATATTAAAGATCTCTGCTACCTCACCCAGGTGTCAGACCTCACCTGGCATGACATTTTTGTCTTCTAGGCATCTACTCTCTTCCCTGAAGAGCAAGACTAAGTCCTGGCAGCAGCCCAGGACCATACGAACCAGGCCCACCTCATAAACCCCATGATGCCAGTAGGGGCCCTCTCCTTCCAGGCAGCAGACCCTAGATGGGACTATCAGGCAGGACAAAATGGCTGCCTTAGGCAAGACCTAATGCTTCAGTGCCTATTGGCGGGTCCCTGTCCCTTTGTTGCAGTGCTCTTCCCGCCCCTCACCCCCCGCCCTGCTGCAGACCCTGCTCCTGGTCCCCCTACCCTGTAGACTCTGCCTCTGGTCCCCCTCCCCTGCAGACCCTGCTCCTGGTCCCCCTCCCAAGCACATTCTGCCCCTTATCCCCCTCCCCTGAATACTCTGTCCTTGGTCCCCCTCCCCTATAGGCCGTGCCCCTGGTCCCCTCCTTTGTACACTCTGCTCTGTGTCCTGTCCTGAAGTTCTGTCTGAGCCTGTCATGTCTCTGATTGGTGCTCCTCCGTGAAAGTCCATGCAAGTCTGTCAGAGGGTGACCATTCTAAATTCTTGGGTTCCTCATCGTTTTCCTTCCTGTTCCCTACTGCTCTGCTTGCAGTTGTTGGAAGCAAAACGTCTGCATCATTTGCTTTCTGTGTTGTGAGTGCTTCCTGGTTTCCTACATCAGCAGATGGGATGACCCTTGGGTCTGCAAGGAGGGCCTGTTCAGCTTCCTCAGGCCATTGAACTTCTGTGCTGCCCCTGATGGTCACCCCCTTTCCTTTTCGGGTTATCTACCCTTCATGCGCCAATTTACACACACATACTTATGTGTACTCACGTCTGAGGCTTAGCTGTCCCACCCTCCAAGAGAATGTACAGGAAGCAGTGTGGCCTCCACGGTGTGCTCTGCTTACAAGGGCTCGGTTCAGTGATGTATGGATGCTTTCACGTCTTCCTCTGAGTTCCCATTTCCGACTATTAAAAAAGAAGTCCTTAAACAATATCCTTCACATTAAATTTACTTTGATATATGTGGGGAGGAGGGTGGGAGTTACACTCTTAGAAGTACATGCCTGAAGTCCACTATTCATTCCATTTGTTGTTAAGTACACATTCCTCTTTCTTGATTTCTTACCCTGCTTAGAGATACCAGATAAGATACCACATCCAGGAGAGTCTCCTCAGGAGGGCACATGTTACCTTTTCTTCTTAGATAATATGGCTGTGGATGGGGTGAGGATAGGACTAGAAGGTCACTCACCTAATGGCTTGCGGTTATGAGTTTGGGTTTCAATAGCATTGGCAGGGACTTCGTGTTTATGGTAACAATAAAGCTAATGGATGGAGAGAAGTTTGTGACACTATGTAAACTAGAAGTTCTCAAAAAGAGATGCAGTTTGGTTTTTCTCATTTGCTGTTAATAAGTGTAATCCTTGATAATGACCCACCAAGGAAAACACAATAGGATACAGTAGGTGTGTGAGTCACTTAGCCTCTGTGAAGACTGGGAAAGGTCTGGAATTTGCATACTCAGTTCCTCTCCTGCATAACCACATAAACACATGTCACATACGTAATTACTGTAATGGTCTCCGTAGCCATTGGTCTTCTGTAAGGGCTGAGGTTGCATAAAACAAGTGCTCCTGGCTTCCATTCGTAGCCCCCACATCCAGCACAGCCAACAGCCCACAATAGCCATGTGAGAACTTAGGGGACTTATAGCATTACTGGAAAGTGTGTGTCACCTGCTAGTGTCCCCAAATGTGGCTAGACTGTGCTTTTATTCACATGGTGTGGATTCAGGAAATCACACAACTGATGTGGAAATATGAAGGATGTGGAAAGATAAACCAAAGTCCGTCCCTGTGCAGAGTAGGGAAGTTGTTCTAGTGTTTCTCAAATGACAGAACATTAAAGTGCATGGTGAGATGTGAGGTCCTTTGTAGGAAAAATGAAATACTTTGCTTTGGATCTTGATTTTGCATGAAATAAACAAATACATAATATAGGTTGCTTGAGTCTAATGAAGTGACTTAGTGCACTCGTATGCCAACATTAGCAGTTTATGTTGCCTTTATTTCATCTGAACACAATGGTGGCAGTCATTTTTTGAGAGGTGTTTGACAACTTCAGTCATTGCTGAATGTTTTGATCTTTAATTTGGTAACAAATTAGCTCTTTGCTCAGATGCTCATTCCCAGAGACCTGTGCAATTTGGCAAGTGACCCTGAACTTAAGACACAGGCAGACAAGCCGCTGAGTAGAGGGGTTCATGGTGGCAGATTTCCTCATTTTCCTTCATTCCTGCCCCAATGTAAAGCCAACTAGGAGTGCTGGTCTGTTAGCAAGAGTTCACATGTGGAGGTGTGGTTGTAGCCAGGAGGCTTTGCACACCGCTGTCTTGCTGCTTTCCTGCAGCTGGATGAAGGGTCCCCGAAAGCAAGGCTCGGGGCAGGGGTTCCCCTGGCAGCCTGAGACACCGGACTCCTCTCGCTCTCCAGCCCTCGTGTCCTCAGATAGCTGGTGTGTCTCTCCCGATTACTCCTGATGTGGGTAGAGCCCTGGGCTCTGTTGAGCAAGTAGGGGTGGCCAAGGACCTAGGCCTGAGCTAGTGGGGCCATGGGGCGGACGCGTGCCAGAGATGAGAAGTCCACGTGAGGCAAGTTTCTCCCTGAACACTGCCATGGAGATGAGCTGTTTCTCTGGCCTGTGCCACTGCTTGCGTCTTCCATATTTATTACATGAAATCTTCTTTAAATCTAAGATTTTCAGTGTGCCCAGGAGAATAGCAAAATGGATTATTATAAATATGTTTTCTCCATTTTTATCTGTTTCGGATAAAGTGAGAAAAACAAGAACCTGTATAAAAATGAAATAGGTTAGGTGTATGTGGAAGTTGGTTAGGCACATGTGGAAGTTGGTTAGGCGTCTGACTTAGGCTCAGGTCATGATCCCATGGTTTATGGGTTCATGGGCTTTGTGCTGTCAGCTTGGAGCCTGGAGCCTACTTCAGATTCTGTGTCTCTCTCTCTCTTTCTCTGCCCTCTCTGGCTCACACTGTCTCTGTCTCTCAAAAAAAATTAAACATTAAGCAAATTTTTAAAAATGAAATAGTTTAATATTAAAAGCTTATTCACAGAGTTCACATTTCTTTCAGCTCTAATGTTTTCTTCACATTCAAATTTTGATTTTACTTCAACATATTTTTTGCTTTGAACAGTATTTTATTTACTTATCTTTTAACTGCATTTATTTATTTTGAGAGACAGAGATCAGGAGCATGTGTGAGGGAGAGGCAGAGACACAAGGAGAGATTCCCAAGCAGGCTTCACACTGTTAGTGCAGAGCTTGATGCAGGGGGCTCAAACTCACAAAGGGTGAGATCATAATCTAAGCCGTAATCAAGAGTCAGACTCACAATGGACTGAGCCCCCCCAGGTGCCCAGACCAGTGTTTTTCAAACACTTGATTCCATAATGTATATGCAGTTCCTTAGTTTTGGGCTGAGCCCTGGAGATTATGCCTCTGGGGTTCTTCTAGGGCTCGGTTACCAGAGGGCAGGCTGACCACTGAGTCATTTCCACTTGTTGCTGGTGGCCTCTCACAGAGACTTGAGAACCTGGCTCACTGCGTGCTGTAGGCATGTTGGTTTGAGGGGACTCTCATACTCACTGGACACATGTGTGGAATCTTATTGGGACAATGGGAGGGAAGAGGTGAAATGTGTTATTTGCTCTCTCAGCTGGTGTGGTTCTGATGAGAAGGCCATTGTTATTCCTTGTCATTTTCTGTAAAATTCCCCCCCCCCCAGCCGGCTGCTTTTAAGATTTTCTCTTCACCTCTGGTTTTAAACAATTTGATTAAGATGTGCTTTGGAAAAGGATAATAATAATTAGGCAGATAGGAAATTTGAGATAAAAAATGGAAAGGATAAGATACTTAATGGTGCTGTAGAGGCTTTGGTGAATTGATGGAGAGAGATATTTGAGCCACGTCTAAAGAATATTGGTTGGATGGAAGAATGAGGCATGTCTGAAGCAAACAGTATTATATTCAGAGGGTAGTTTGGGAGGGGTGCTGAAGATAAGGGTTGTGGAGGTGGGTGTGAGGCCAGGACTAGTCACAGTTTGCACATATGTAGTTGGAAATGCCTACTGTTATGCCGGATCACAATATCGTCCCCCAAAACCAGAGAGCACCAGGGAGACCAAGTCACGCATGCAGAAGCAATGGGCTTTATTACGGGCTTAAGCTCCCCGGGCCTAAACTCGGACTCACAGACCTCACCAGCGCAGTGGATCCGTGCTGAGAGCCCTGAACAAGGGCTGAGCAGGGTGTTATGGGGTCTGGGAAGGGGGAGTGACAGGAAATTGTGACACAGGTACAGTGACCCAATCATTATCGCATAACAGCATTGGCAGCAACGTTAACCATACACATTGTTTAGAGAGTTCGTTACTTTTGGCGGGACCCAATCACGTTTAGTGTTTCTTTGAAAATAACCAATTGCAGGGTGGGCTAAGGATCCCTACGTAGGGTGTAACCAGCCTTAAGCAATAAGTGATTATCTATAGCTTCTATCTCTAGGCCTGCCCTTA
The DNA here is from genome assembly GCF_006229205.1 of Suricata suricatta. Classification (NCBI taxonomy): domain Eukaryota; kingdom Metazoa; phylum Chordata; class Mammalia; order Carnivora; family Herpestidae; genus Suricata; species Suricata suricatta. The sequence goes on along the minus strand of NC_043701.1, from coordinate 119,386,647 downwards.
GGAGTGGTAAGCATTTTAGCTGGCCACTTCTGATTGGGTGTTACTAGAGTGGTCCCTGGTTGAGCAATCTGTCTAATGATTCTGAGAAACTAACACTTAGGCTTCCAAGGTCAGAGGGGAAACTTGAAGCCTGTCATGGAGTCAGTTTGGTTCAGACCTGTGTCCTTTCACTTTTGTAGTGAGACGGGGATGCCTGGGAGGCTCAGCTGTTGAGCGTCCAACTCTTGATTTCGGCCTAGGTCATGACCTCATGGTTTGTGGGATGGAGCTTCGAATCTGGCTCTCCACTGAACTGTGGAGCTTACTTGGGATTCTCTCTCCCTGTGTCTGTGCCCCTCATCCCCTCTCAAAATAAATACATAAACCTAAAAAAAAAGATGTAAGGAAATGAAATAACCAGTTTGGTACTCAGGTTAGTGCCCTGAGGTGAGGTTCCCGCCCAGATCCATGTTGATGAGGCAGACAGATATTTAAAGTGATAAGGAAATCTCAGGTGGGCTGGGACCTGGGACGTGATTACAGACACTGTATGACTGACTCAGATACTCAGGGACAGCTTATGATGACACGGGCTGTGAACTCTCATGTGGACTACTCTCAGTCTCCTGACCCAGCCCCGTTCTCAAGTTTACTCTGGATGCTGACACTTGATCAGTAAGTGCATGTTCCTGCACACATGCTTAACTTGTTTGTTGATTCAAAAGATTTTACTAGCTCCCCATTATCTCTGGAATCTCATTAAAAGTCTTTTGCCTTGGAGCATCTTGGTGGCTCAGTTGGTTAAGCGTCTCACTTGGGCTCAGGTCATGATCATGCAGTTTGTGAGTTCCACCCCTGATGGGCTCTGTGCTGACAGTTCAGAGCCTGGAGCCTGCTTCAGATTCTGTGTCTCCCTCTCTCTCTGCTCCTCCCACACTAGTACTCTGTCTTTCTCTCAAAAATAAATAACCATTAAAAAAAAGTCTTTAGCCTTGCACTCCAAACAGTATCTTTTACTGCACTCTTGTCTGTCTGCAGCATTACTTTTCTGTATGCATCATTTCAGTGCCCCTTCAAATGCATGGGAAGGAAGCCTAGTGAAAGATCCCTCTCTCAGGAATTTCTCACTCCGCATCATGGAGCTCCTCTCCCAGGCACTGCATGTGCCCAAGCACAATCTGGAGTCTACGTGATGACTGTCCCAGATGGTGCACAGCCCTTTGGTTTGTGATTTTACAATAACCAACATTCCTTTTCCTGTGTGAAGACGTTGTCTCCCCTAACTTTTCATAATCAAGTGACACAGCCTCAGTGCAATGTAAGTAAATTAATAAGTACACACATGAAAGGGAATAAAATATTATAATAAAATAAACTGAGTTAGATAAATTATACAAAATGAGTATCGTTGGTCCAACTGCATGAAGTGTTTCAAGACAACTTCTTTGACTTCTGGTTTCCATTCATTTGGTCAGTGGGGACCCCCCATCAAGATGTGGGAGATGAGCTGGAGAGGAAAATCTAGGTGTTTGCTCCTGGCTCTGTCCTTTGGGGACACAGTCCATCCCCCATGTTATCAGCTCTCCCACCCTCTCTCCAGGACAGATGTCCTCCCTGCCCTGGCTCTGTGGGACACAGGATGGGCTGCAGCTCTTACTTGCTATGGTTCCTCTACTGCAGCATCGAACTCATCCTTTATAAATGAGACTCTTCTCCATGTACCACATTGAATGTGCAATCTGTTCATTTTAGGTTTGGAACAAGATTCTATTATCACCATTACTTTCTTGATAATATTATGAAAATAAGAAATTACTGTCTCTATTGATTTATTTTTTCACAGGTCTCTTGACCACTAAAATACAAACTGTGTAAGGACAGAGACTTTTTCTATTTTCTGTTGAAAGAAAACTGTACTAAAATTAATCAGTCAAGGAAAAGTTTACTGAGGACCACTGCTCTTGAGAGGGGGAGTAAATGAAACTCTGTTGAAACAAAAAGTAGATTTTTTAGGGAGAAGATCTGTTCAGGGACAGCATGGTCAGTGGAGAGGGCTTGGAGGGCTTAGAGGGGACGTTGTCATGGGGCCACCAGCTTTCTGATGGGGGCTCTCTGAGGTGGGGCTCCTGCCTTCCCAGGGAAACTGGGAGACAGGAAGCTATATTTTTTGATAATCACATTTCAAAGTGATGGCTCCCAGGTCCTGACAAAACAGAGACTTGTGTTGTAAAACTGGCAAGAGGCTTTTAAAAAGGGGTGGAAACAGATTTTACATTTGTAAGTTTTCTGAGGTAAATATTCTAAGGAAAGGAAAGCCAGAGTCCTCCAGTCAGGAGGAAATCTAGGATTTAGAGGAGCGTTAAAGCCATGCTGTGAGGTCACTTGTTCACTGCTCTTTGACCAAGAACAGTGAGCTGTGCCTGGCATAGCAGCCACTCAGGATCCATTCATAGATTGAATAAGGATTAAAACCAGCAAAGAGGGCAGGTAAGCAAATGGGCACACTGATATCCCAAAGGAGGTTCACTTCAAAATCAAAGCTTATCTCCAGATGCTTTTATGTTCTTAGTGGGATATAAATTTAAGAGACAAGCAAGGTACTAGAGCTGTATAAAATTACACAGCTGGGGGGAGTTTGAATACAGAAAACAAATTCATGGCTTCCTTCTTCTAATGACACCAAGGAGTCAAGAATCTTCTAAAATACTGTCAGTTGTGAAAGTAACTCTTCATTTTGTGCAGATACTCGCTTTCTTTATGCAGGGAAAGAGGATGTGTAACTCCTAACTGATCCCTGTTTTTTCTGGAGGTACCAAGTTTAGACAATTGGGCACCAACCAACCACTGGCCACTTGGGTCAGATTTTTCCAGCAAGTTTTGCTCAAAGGACAGCTTTGTTTGATTACAAAGAAAACTTGTTGGAAACCCAGGGGGAAAGGACACAAACAGGGTCATGCAGAATATCTACTGAGTTTTCAGGTTGTAAATCTTGTGTGTGTGTGTGTGTGTGTGTGTGTGTGTGTGTGTGTGTTGCTAAAATAAATAGGTATCTGAGGAGTAATAATGTTTCATTTTTCCTCTGGAACTCTGAGTGACTATTTAAGCTGAGTGACTATCTGAGCAGGTACAGGGTGGGGCCTTTAGTGGCCTCCTGGATGCCTTTGCTCCTCTAAGGAATATTTTTTACTCCTCAAAGTAATTAGAAATTCATTTCCCTGCAAATCAAAACTGTAGATGCTGGTGAGGATGTGGAGAAATGGGCACCCTCCTACACTGTTGGTGGGAATGTAAACTGGTGCAGCCACTCTGGAAAACAGTGTGGAGGTTCCTCAAAAAACTATCAATAGAACTCCCCTATGACCCAGCAATAGCACTGCTAGGAATTTACCCAAGGGATACAGAAGTGCTGATGCATAGGGGCACATGAACCCCAGTGTTCATAGCGGCACTTTCAATAATAGCCAAATCATGGAAAGAGCCTAAAAACCCATCAAGTGATGAATGGATCAAGCAGTTGTGGTATATATATACAATGGAATACTACATGGCAATTAGAAAAAAGATAATACAGCCATTTGTAGCAAAATGGATGGACCTAGAGGGAGTCATGCTAAGCAAAATAAGTCAGACAGAGAAGGACAGATACCATATGTTGTCACTCATAGGTCTAACAGGAGAAACGTAATAGAAGACCATGGGAATGGGAAAGGAGGGGAAAAGAGTTGGGGAGAGGGAGTGATGCAAATCCTGAGAGACTTTAGAATACTGAACACAAACTGAGGGCTAAAGAGGGAGAGAGGAAGGGGAAAGGGGATGATGGTCACAGAGAGGGGCTCTTGTGGGGAAGAGCACTGGGTGTTATATGAAAACCAACTTGGCAATAAACTATATTAAAAATAATAAATAAAAAATTATATTAAAAAAAGAAATTCATTTCCCAATAAAAATTACCTTGAATTACAAATCCTACTAATCCTAGTATTATATCTCACTGGAGTCTATTAAAGTGGTGTTTTCACTTCTTTTTTTTTTCAGTTTATTTATTCAGAGAGAGAGAGGGCAGGAGGGGCAGAGAGAGAGAGGGAGAGAAAGAGAATCTTGAGCAGTCTCTATGCTGTTGGTGCAGACTCCACACAGGACTTGAACCTAGTATGAGATGATGACTTGAGCCGAAATTAAGAGTTGAGGCCTAAGTGACTGAGACACCCAGCCATCCCTTAATTTCATTAGAAAGGATTACATGGTACTTCACATAGTTCAGATGTTTTAACACAATCACATTTTTTGTTCCCAAACAATCCACTTATTTTATTTATTATTATTATTATTATTATTATTATTATTATTATTATTATTATTATTTGAGAGAGAGAACCAGGTAGGGAGAAAATAAATCTCAAGCAGACTCCACACTCAGCACAGAGCCCAACCCAGGGTTTGATCCCATGATCCTGGGATCATGACCTGGACCAAAATCAGAAGCAGAAACTCAACTGACCAAACAACCCATGTGCCCCTCAAACAGTCCTTATTTTTAATTTTGCTTTAAATGAAGATAAACTGGGGTGCCTGCATGGCTCAGTCAGTTAAACATCTGACTTTGAGCTCAGGTCATGATCTCATGGTTTTGGAGTTTGAGCCCTGTGTTTGTACTGACAGCTCAGAGCCTGGAGCCTGCTTCAGATTCTCCCTCTCTCTCTCTCTCTCTCTCCTCCTTCCCTGCTCACACTCTGTCTCTCTCTTTTTCTTTTCTTTTCTTTTTCTTAATGGACTGTGAGATCATGACCTGAGCCGATGTCAGACACTCAACTGACTGAGCCACCTAGGCGCCTCTAACTTTTCTAATCCTAAATATTATTACTTATGAGAGAAGACCAAAATTTTAAAACAGCAATTTTCAATTTAAAGAATTATGACATCTCTGGAAACTATAGAAAGATTATGAAAGAAATCAAAGAAATGGAGAAACATTCTATGTTCATGTATTGGAAGAACAAATATGGTTAAAATGTCTATAGTACCCAAAGCAATCTATACATTTAATGCAATGTCTATCAAAATAACACCATCATTCTTCACAGATCTAGAGGTAACAATATTACAATTATTACAGATTAAAAAATTAAAAAAATTTTATGGGACCACAAAAGACCACAAATAGAAAAAGTAATGTTGAAAAACATTACTTTCAACGAAGTTGAAGTCATCACAATTCCAGACTTCAAGCTGTATTACAAAGTAATCATCAAGACAGTATGGTATTGGCACAAAAACAGGCATTTAGATCAATGAAACAAAACAGAGAAGCCAGAAAGGAACCCACATATATATAGTCAACTAATCTTTGACAAAACAGGAAAGAATATCTAATGGAATGCAGTCTCTTCAGCAAACAGTGCTGGGAAAACTGGACAGTGACATGCAAAAGAATGAACCTGGACCACTTTCTTACAAAAATAAACTCAAAGTTGATAAAGGACCTAAATGTAAGACAGGAGGCCATCAAACAGAAAGGCTGTTTGGTAAGAAGAAAACAGGCAACAAATTCTTTGGCCTTGACCATAGCAACTTCTTACTAGACATGCCTCCAGAGGCAAAGGGAAACAAAAGCAAACATCAACTTTTGGGACCTCTTCAAGATAAAAATCTTCTGCATAGCAAAGGAATCCATCAGCAAAACTAAAAGGCAACCGATGGAATGGGAGCAGATATTTGCAAGCGACGTGTTGGATAAAGGGTTAGTATCCAAAACCTATAAATAACTTATCAAACTCAACACCCAAAAACATCCAAAAAACAAACAATCCAGTGAAGAAATGGGAGAAGACATGAATAGACACTTCTCCAAAGAAGACATCAAGATGATAAAGAGACACATGAAAAGATGCTCAACATCACTCATCATCAGGGAAATATAAATCATATTCACACTGAGATACCACCTCACAATGGTCAGAGTGGCTAAAATCGACAAATCAGGAAACAACATGTTGGTGAGGATATAGAGAAAGGGGAACCTTTTACTCTTCATGGGAATGCAACCTGGTGTAGCTACTCTGGGAAACAGTTTGGAGGTCCTCAAAAAATGAAAAAAAGAACTACCCTATGACCCAGCAATTGCACTACTAAGTATTTATTCAAAGGATACAAAAATGATTCGAAGGGGCACATGCATTCCAAAGTTTATAGCAGCACCATCAACAATAGACAAATTATGGAAAGAGCCCAAATGTCCATTGCCTGATGAATGGATAAAGAAGATATGGTACACAAGTAGAAAATGGAATACTACCTGGCTATCAAAAAGGATGAAATCTTGCCATTTGCACCAATGTGGATGGAACTAGAGAGTATGATGCTAAGCTAAATCAGTCAGAGAAATACAGATACCATATGATTTCACTCATATGTGGAATTTAAGAAACAAAATAGATGAACATAGGGGAAGAGAAGAAAAAATAAGATAAAAATAGAGAGGGACACAACCTTAAGAGACTCTTAACTAATAGAGAACAATCTGAGGATTGATGGAGAGATGTGTTTAGGGGGTACACTAGATGGTTGATGGGCATTAAGGAGGCCACTGGTTGGGATTAGCACTAGGGTTATATGCAAGTGTTAAATCACTAAATTCTACTCCTGAAACCAATACTAATTTTTTTTTGTAACTAACTTGGATTTGAAATTTAAAAAATGAAATGAAAAATAAAGTATAATTTCTCTGACAAATTGAATTTTTAATGAATTTTGTGTGACTTACATACATATATAATATATATTTTTTTCAGTAAAGAAGATTGACCTAAGCCCTGTAAGTATTTAAGAAAAGAATTTGTTAATTCCATAGGTGAAAACAGATAAATCATTCTAAAAGTGTTTCAGGTTTTTCAGTAAAAAAAAAAAAATCCTATAAGCAAAATAAATTTGATTAATAGCAATCAGAATGCAAGCAATATATCCATACAGCATTCTTACTTTCTATTCATCTGGTGATCCTGAGTGGTCGGACAACTCTTGAGGGGTCAGTCTGACATAAGTGAGGCTGTATCTGGAGCCCCCTCCTCTAAACTCCCAATATAAGGTGACATTTTCTATTTCAGCCATTTTTGGCTCACACATGATAGGGATGTAGGAATGGAGGCTAATGGGGAATAAAATAACATCTCCTAAAGCAGGTTAAACACAGGAGGTGGAGGCTTCCAAAGCGTTAGGAGATGGCAGTTCCTCCTATGCTGAGCTCTGCAGCTGTATGCCCAGAGCCCACAGCTTGATGCACGGGAGCTTGTTAGTGTCAGGCGTAGTGCACCCAGAAGGGAGTTCAGATCCCATCTGCCAAGAGGTGTCCATACAATCCACTGAAGAGGTCCGGAGACTGCTATTCAACTACATCTGTTGGTTTTCATTGGTGAGTGGTGTCTGATGGGGGCTTTCTTCAGTTTCGTGTCTATTTTTCATTGATAAACTAAGTTTAATCAACCACATTTCTGCTTGCCTCCTTGGAAAATGTATGCATCTAACAGGTCGCCTACCTTCCTTGGGAACCGACAGTGCATTCCATAGGATTCCAAATACAAATAGAAGTGAAGGTGATGCATTTCATGTTGGATTTTTCACAGCTTACTTCCCTGTGAAACGGGACGCAACAGTTTCCAACCACAGAAGACTTGTATGCTGAATTTTGTTTACTCTAGGACTATTTACTTCTTCTACATGACAGTTTAAAATGTGGTACTTGTATGTCTGATATGAGACCTCAGTTTTTCTTTTCCCTTTAATGTGGCTTTTCTCAAATAGCAACCCCACTCTGCCATTACTTTATGTTGTGAAAATAACTTGTATTTTTTCAAAAATACCTCCTAACAATTTTAATTATACATGATTTTCACTTTTCCTGACACATTTTTGACATTTCAAAGAAAGTGAGAAAGGTAGCAGAATCTGAAGGTTAAATGTCAAGTGGAAAAATACCCTGACTTGCAGAGGTGGATGGAGTGGCTGAGGGTGTTCTGCATTACTTGGAAGGGGGGCAGAGAAATACCAGCAGTAGATCCTTTTCAGTTCATTAAGTGAGCCCTACTCCATGATGAGCTAGATTAGAGATTAGAGGATGAGTCAGTAGCATGTAAGAAATGCTGAAAGAAATGGGGTAGAGAAAGATACAAAGCACTGATAATATGATGTGGGAAGATCTTTAAAAGGACCATGTTTGAATAAGATTTGAGGGATGTGATAAGCTGTGGCATAAGTGATGTGTGATCAATTGGAGGTGACAAACTCTGGAATGGAAAAGCTAAAGGTGATTTTAAAAATCCCATACAAAGGTCATCAGAACAGTGAAATCATGTGTTGAGTAGTAGGATTGATAAGAGTCACCTTGTTTTGCAAGCTTTGGATGTTACGTGGCTCTCATAGTTTGTGGGGTCAGGGCACATGTAGGGTTCTGCACAATCAGCTTGGGATTTTTTCTCTCTTTCTCTCTCTGCCCCTGCTCTACGCATGAGCTCATGTGTGTTCTCTCTCTCTTTCTCTCTCTCTCAAAATAGATAAACTTTAAAAATGTATCAGAGTTGGAAATAAACAAATATAATATTGGGAAGTAATGTCCTGGGGAGGACTATCCAGGAAAACAATGTAGAATTAAGAGAAAAAATATTGAAAGCAAATAGGAAAACACACACACACAAAAAAAAAGAGAGAGAGCAGGCAGAGGAAAAATATTGGAAGAGGAGACTCAGAAACAACACTGTAAGGGAGGCAGAAGGTAACTTGTTAAGAAGGTAACCCTTATTGAATTGGAACCTTGCGGATTAGTGATTATCTTAGCAGGAACCTATTTATTACAATAGTAGGTCAATATCCACAGTGTATGGATTTTTAGGCAAAATAATATGAGGAACTAAAGTTAGACTCTACTTCCAAGAATTTTGGTGTTTAAAAGAAGAAAAAGGTAAAGGGAAGTAGGCTAGAATAAGGTAACTTGATATTTTTGCTAAAACATAATGTAAGGACTCAGTGAATATGTAGAGATTGAAGATACCACGATAAAGTGTATATTTAAAGAGCTAATGTACTGAGGATATAAGAAGTTACATCAGTGTTCTTCTAGTTGTAAAGTAAAAATTCTAGTTGTAAAAAAAAAAATTTCAAAATAAACTACACTAAGCCCAGAAAAATAATACTTCTAATAATGGACATGTTAGGAATCTGTCCACTTACATGATCCCAGGCTTAGCTGGCCAGGACCCTACATGGGAGTCAACAGAATGGCTGCAAGAGATGGCTGTGCACTGTGACTGGGAAGAATGGGCGGTAGCACAAATTGGTCTCACTCATGACTGATACTCGGTCCTTAGGCCCTGTAGCACCTGTACTGGGGACTAAGTTACTACAATACATCCATGCTGGCTGGTGCATGGTCCCATGCAGAATCTTTCAGTTGTCCATTTGCTTGCTATATAGAGCACTCCGTTTACCTCTAGGAAACTCAAAATGTCGGGCATTCAGGGACAAAATGGATAAGCTTTGAAAAAGCTGGGGAATTCTAAGTCTTGTCTTCAGCTGCAAGGTCTACATCATTTTGATAGGAAATGTTATTCCATTATTTTAGATATTGACTCATTCATGGTTTCATCAGTGCAGGAGGTGATGGTGCAAAGGTGATGATGGTATAGGAGATGGTGGTGCAGGAGGTGATTATTCCGAGTTGATGATACAAAAGGTGATGATGATGCAGGCGGTGATGGTGCAGGAAGTAATATGTAGGAGGAGATGATAATGCGAGAGGTGATGGTGCAGGAGGGGATGGATGATGGTGCAGGAGGGAATGATGATACAGGAAGTGATGATGCAGAGGTGTTGATGGTGCAGGAGATGATGGTGCAGGAAGTGATGATGCAGAGATGACGATGGTGCAGGAGGAGCTGGTGCAGGAGGGGATGATGATGCAGGAGGGGATGATGCAGAGGTGATGATGGTGCAGGAGGAGCTGGTGCAGGAGGGGATGATGATGCAGGAGGGGATGATGCAGAGGTGATGATGGTGCAGGAGGAGATGGTGCAGGAGGGGATGTTGATACAGGAGGTGATGATGCAGGAGGTAACCAAGCAGAGGTGATGATGGTGCAGGAGGTGATGGTGTAAGAGGGGATGGTGCAGGAGGGGATGATGCAGGAGGGGACGATGCAGAGAGGATGATGGTGTAGGAGGCGATGGTGCAGGAGGAGATGGTGCAGGAGGGGATGATGATGCAGGAGGGGATGATGCAGAGGTGACAATGGTACAGGAGTAAATACAGCTCTTTGACTTGGAAGTGTTAGGCGGCTCCCAGGGAGCCTATAAATGCACCGAACAAAAGTGAGGTGTTGAATGAAGCTAACACCAAGAGAATGAACTGGGGCACAGAAGACTCAGGGATGCATGTTTCTGAGGGTCATGGCCTGGATGCAGCCAGTTCTTCTGCAGTTGCTAAAGGTCTCTGTTTCCTGAGGGGTTACTCATCCAGGCAGCACCTGGCACCTACAGATCCTAGTGTGTCTTTTGAAAAAGATGGAAATTATTTTTACCTATCAACTATCAAACAACTAATGTAATTGATTCTGACCATTTCTTTATTTTCTCGTGTACTTGTGAAGCGCATATCACCACCTTGCACAAATTATACAAAGGTGCTTCCTGTGGATAGTCAATTTATAAAAGTCACTCATTGGGGTGCCTGGGTGGCTCAGTTGGTTGAATGTCCAGTTCTTGATTTTGGCCCTCTGTCTGGCTCTGTGCTGAATGGAAGCCTGTTTGGGATTCTCTCTCCCTCTGTTCCTCTCCCCTGCTCTCTCTCTCTAAAATTGAAAAAAGAAAAAAATCACTCCTTCCAGAAGTAATTAGGAGGGAGTCCTGCATGCTCTGAGTGAAACCCTCCATGGTTGTGTTGGGCAGACACAGAATGGATCCCAAGTCCCACTTATGTCTATTCAGCTCAGTGATGTCTGTAGAATACAGTGTGCTCATCTGGACAGGGTGCCTGGTTATAGTCCCTGTACTCCCATAGCTTTCAGCGTTCTGGTGAGTTGATTACACTGGATGGTTATCTTGGGTCAGATTAACCTGGCTTCTCTGGGAAGTATGCACCCGAGAGGCACTGGGGCTTGTAAACTTTCCCAAAGTCACATGGCTGGTAGTGTCTGGATATGGCACCACACACATGATTCGCCAGGCATGGCTTTAGGCCGACTTATACATAAACACATGGATTTGTGTTACTCTTTGATAAGAAACAAACATGCTCGGTCCTACTAGCCTTGACATCACATCACTTTTATGGTCATGTTCTGGTAACACTGAGAGAGTTGTGGCAAATCAGTGTTGGCTGTTGGGCATCATCCCTGGCTGAGTCTCTCAAGGGCATAGACATAGTAAACGGAGACACTCTAACATCTCTCCTTCCCAAGTCCAGAAACATGGACAAGCTAGAGGTTCCAGACAGAGTTGGGATAGCTGAGCGGAGGAGAGTAAAAGAACCAATCAGCATGCCTGCACTCCAGGTATGGAATTGTGGGATGGCCTGAGCTGGGAGAAGGGCAGATAGCAAGTTCGGGGCCAGATGAAAAGTTGAAAATTTAAACAAGATTCATGTAGGCAGAGCACAGTCTCCCGAAGATGTCTTAGCCTAATTCCAAAACCTGGGACTAGGAGAAAGGATGTAGATTCAGTTGAGAAAAGAGGATTTTCCTGGAGTATCTGGGAAGGCCCAGTCAAATCACATCACGGAAGAATGTTCTCTGCTTCTCAAGGCTTATAAAAACCAGAAACCAGATGCAGCAGGACAGTGTTTGGAGGGCCGATGCCCTGATTCTCACTCCCACTTGGAGGGACTCCTGTGCAGGGACCCAGGGAAAATCTCAGGGCAGAGAGGGAGCCCCGTCTGCTCATCAGCAAACAGACGGGAGCTCTCTCCTGTAGCTGCAAGGACTTGGTGAGCCAACAACGTGCGAAGGCTTGAAGCCAACAGACAGTAGCATTGTGAGAGCCCGAGCAGCAGGGCCAGCAGAGCCCAAGGGCATCCAGCCCACACAGCTGGGAGGGATCTGACTTGGGTGGGCAGGCCATGCCTTGTGGTGACTGGTTCCAGCACCAGAGAAGAGCAATGGTCCTGATGTCTTACAAAGTCAGACTTCAATGTCTGCAAGTGCCAGAAAGTTCTAGGATTTTCTCATTATCCATAGGCAGGTAATGAGAGAAATCTTAAAAGCTGTGTTTGAAGACAATTATGAAAGAAACCATTTGGCTTCCCCATGTGAATTCAGCCTGTTCAGGACCCTTCATGTGAATTTTAGCACATGTCTTAAAGTTACTCAGAAACATGCATTTCAGACACAGATCTCATGGTGGTCTCCAAGTTTCTGGGAAGCATCTAGAAGGTGTCAGTGACAATACAGCCAGCATTTGGGCACCTGGGCTGAATCCCCTGGGGACAAGATGTCCTCTAAGGGAATGTCATCAAGGCCTGAACACCATCCAGGAGTCCTATGCACAAAGACTGATGTCCTTGGAAAGCTCCCATGCCAAGGCCAGCAGTCCAATGTCCTCAGAACTGCCCTAATTCCCAAACCACAGGCTTCAGAATAGAGACTTGTCAGGTTGAAGGTCAGAAGACACTGAGCAGGTGTTCTCTGCGGTGGTCTTCTTTCTCTTCTTCCCGTAATCTCTGCTTGAATCTTTCAGTCTGTTTTCCTCTCCCCTCTTCTCCCTCCAGTCTGTCCTGACCATTTCTCTAACCCTTTAGGACACTTCATAGATAACTTGTTAGTTTGCCCCAACATCTGAGATTGGATGAAATGATCTCCATACCAGGAAAAAAATCACACGATGAGAAAATACATCTGCCTAAAGAAATAATACCGTTCTGTAAGTCTGTTAATGTAACACACTTGTCTAAGATTTTTATACGCATAAATAAAAGCCATAATCACAGAGCACAGCACTGAGAAGCAGGCTTGTTATCAAATTATAATTACATTAATATTACTGTTACCTCTCATATATTTTAAACCTGTGCCAGGACCTCTGATAAATAATTTATATATGTTATCTCCTTTAATGTTTACAACTCTCTGAGATAGATTTGTCTTGTTATTTTAAGATTAAGAAATTGGAAAGTAGCATGCAGTAGGGATATAGTTTTAGTCAACAGCTAATCTAGGAGTGATGCTCAGGAAAGTACTTCAGTTACCTTCTCTGGATACTAGTAGAAAATTTTGTCAGATTGAGCTGAAGAAACAACTGAAAACCAGTCAGGTAACTAAATCTTATCTCTCATTTCTCCATACTTATCTGGGTGAGATATCTTGACTCATCTAAAAACTTGAGAAAACTTATCTCTAAAGAAGTCCCACTTGTAAATATGCAGCCATCCTAAAGAGCATAAAAGCTCGGGGCACCTGAGTGGCTCATTTAGTTAAGTGTCTGACCTCAGCTCAGGTAATGCTTTTGTGGTTAGTGAGTTTTAGCCCCACATCAGGCTGTGTGCTGACAGTTCAGAGCCAGGAGCCTGCTTCGGATTCTGTCTCTCTCGGTCCCTCCCTGACTCATGCTCAGTCTGTCTCACAAAAATAAATAAACATCAAATTTTAAAAAGAGGATAAAACTCAATTTATTAGAGTTTCAAAAGTATTATTTCATATCTTAATGCTTTTTAACTTAGTGATATTTTTATATCATAATTTTAATGCTTTCATTTTATTGTTAGACCTTTCCCTCCTGAAGCAAGTCACCGAGAATGAAACCCATGGGCACAAATGGAGATGGTGTATTGGTTTATTTTATTTCGGTCAAATGGCTCCTCCTGGGTGTGGGCAAGTCCTTAGGAGAGAGTCCCTCTGAGCAGGAGCTCAGGATTTTTAAGGGCTTTGGCAAGACAAAATAAGTCATTATTTAGTTAACCAATCATAGTTTACAGCATTCTATAGTGGTCAATCAAATTTCAACATACAGACGTAAGATTTGGTAGAGACCTATCAATTTTAGAGTTCTTTGTCTTAGGAGAAATTTGAAGTGACCAATCACAGATCTGAAGAGGAGGCGAAGCAGGTGCACAGAAGCGAGAACTTTGCAGTTAAAGGGTGGGATCTAGCAACAGTATCTTAGAAAACAAGTTAACCTTTAAATTATAATTTATGGGTTACATCTTAGGATTCCCAGAGCTCAATTTCCCAACCCTTGATTGTTCAAGCAGAAGGGTGTAAGACTGAAACAATGGTTGGTAATTTTTCATTAGGGTCAGCTTGACCCGAGGAGGGTCTTACATATAATACTTATTTTAGAAGTACTGTATTCTTACATGTGTTGGATCAATCATCTGTCCAAAGTTAAACTCATAAACTTTAGAAAAATTCACTCAATGTGTTCTTAATAAGCTTTGAGTTCACATTCAACTTACTACCCTTCTTTTTCTTAAAAATTAGCAGACAGCTCTTCCGTACTGGATGTCAGATATAGTGGCCAGGCAGTGAAAATTTTGTCTTAAAAATCTCACTTTATTGGAGTATGATATTCCTCTGAGAGGATTTATCTATTAATATGTATATGCATTTATTTCCAAAACACTTTTTTTCAAGGACCATTCCTTCAAAGTATGTGGTTATGGAAGTATTGTTAGACCTTTTTTCCCAATGTGAGTCACCCAGAGTAGAATCCATGAACACAAACGGAATTGGTTAATGGGTTTATTTTAGTTCGGCCGAAGGGCCCCTCCCGAGTAGCTGGAAGTCCTCAGAAGAGAGCCGTGCCAAGCAGGAGCTCAGGGTTTTTAAGTGTTTTGGCGAGGCAAAATAAGTCATCATTTAGTTAAATATTACAACTATAGTATTTTATTACAGCCAATTGCATTGTAATACACAGACGCTGGTTTTGGCAGGAACTTATTATTTTAAAGTTCTTAGTCTTTTAAAATGACCAATCATAATAAGACACCTGAGATACTGCCGGGATAGTGACTAGGTGACTTTCACCTGTGGACTTTGCCTGGCCAGGTCTTATTAAAAGGGTGGGGTTGCTTAACAGAATCTTGAAAAACAAGTTAAACTTTAGGTCACAATATTCATTATTGAGTTACATTGTTAGGGTCTTTCCAGACCCAGGTTGCTCAACCTTTCATTATTTCCCAGAATGGGAGTGGGTGAGTAAAACAATGGTTGGTATTTTAGGGTCCAATTTGACCTGAGGGGTAGGGTCTTATAATATCTACCTTCTGGAAAAAGGGAGAAACTTCTGTATTTCGATCTTCCACTCTGAAGGTAGCTTATAATATTTTGATTGCCATCTTCTCCGATGAACGTAACTGTTGCAATTACAGTAAAATGCATCTGGGGAATATATACAACTAGATGTAGGGATGAATTAATTCATTTAAGTGGGGAAAATCCGTTCTTTAAGAAGGACAGTTCATTGTCCTGAATGCTCTCAAGGACAGCATACTCACCAATAAATTAATATATTTCAAAATAATTTTAGAAATGACGATGATGACAAACAGGAATGTTGCCCTTTTTTTTTCTTTTTTTCAAAATTGTTTAATAGACTCTTTCCCTGAAAGCCACTGTGGCAGAATTTCTCAATATGCGCATGTTTGGAAATGCTCTTGGGACTCTTGATTCTATGATTATTACATTTGGGTGTTTCTATACTGTAATTTTCTTTAAAAATACGAAAATCAAGTTCAACAGTATACTAACCAGTGTGCAACTAAAGATCGCTAGGATTTCATGACTCATATTTCTGTACTTACAATCATACTTTTGACCAGTAGAAGCCCAATCTAGTGCCTTTGGCATGCCAGGTTTTCCTGGGAAACTGGGAACACTAGAGTACAGGCAGCAGAATTTAAACTAGACTTAGTTTTGTATTTACATTTTGAACAGGTATCTTCTAATATTCGAAGCACTATTTGCAAGGACCAAATAGTGCTTTTATGAAGTAGCCATAAATCTGTCAGAAGTATTCTTCTGTTCTAATAATGATTGGATTACATGCTCATTTAATTCACAGCTTCTTAAACTGCAAGGTTAATCTTATATTTAAGGTAATGAGGTGGCATTATGATAATCAAATGGCACATCTTTAAAGTGGCAAATCCTCATTAGTGGAGAATTGGACAAATATAAAGTCTGATTATATATAATCAGAAAAGAAAGCTTTAATATTTTCAAGTCCATAATTTACAGTAGAGTCTGTAAACAATATATGTATCTACATAAATATTATTGAATGAAAAGAGGATAAAATAGATTATATATATAACAAGACCTGACACATCATATTTCTATTTTAAAATCAAAATCGCTGATTTATTTCTAACCCAGTATCATCCATTACATTCAATTATAGTTGTTAATTAGAATTTTGCTACTTTTGTCCTTTTGTTTATTATTGTAAGAGTTACCTTCAGATGGCAGCTGCTCGGCCATTTTGTTGAGGGCCGCAATGGAAAGCTCCCTGCACCAGCAACCGCCACCCGCAGCCCTGAAATGTCCTGCATCATTTGAAAAACACCAGAATAGTATCCAATCACAGAGCTCCAACTCACCCTATAACCTGCCAAAAGGCCCAGCCAATCCCATCCTGCCACAGCTCTAGAAATACCCTTATTTGGCAACTCGCCCTCCCAGAGCAAAGCCCAGAACCCTTTTTCTATAAAATACCTTGCCCTCCTATACCAGGAGCGACTTCCCTGACTCCCCTCACTTGAGTCATGGAACTTCGCCCCGGGGCGGTTGGAGACCCCAATAAAGGCTTCCCTTTGCTCCTTAACTTGGCCTCCTTCTTTCCTTTCGCCTCCAACTCCACTTAAAAACTCTTACAGTTATTAATTAGTAGATTTGTCTCCAACTTACAGTTGTGGGAGGACATATGCAAAAGGAGATGAAATATAATTCTGTATGTGCACAACTAGCACTACAATAAAATGGAGGTGAAAAATTAGATTTTATTTAAAAATATGTAATTCACGTTTGAAAATACTTCTGACCGAAGAAGTACTGTAATAAGAATATTCAGATTTGTAACATCTTACACTTTACAAAATGCTACCTATATCAGCTCATTTGTCTCTCTGTTGTAGGTTAACAAACTGAGTAAAAAATTGAAAATCATTAACTTGCTGGTTTGGCTTCTGTAAATTGCTTTGCACATGTATCTCTCTGCTCACTGTTCTGACTATGTGATGACCGCTATGTGGCTCTCTGTTGGAATTATCAGAAGGTACTAACCTCACCTGTAAATTTGCATCCTTTCTAAACAGACAACTTAGATCATAAATTGCACTCCCACCCCCCTGCTTGAAGCTGACCAGACAAACATACGTGTGGGAAGTCACGTATTCACTGTCTCACAGGACCTGGAGTGCATAACTATAGCTGGTCATTTCACGACCCTCTTAAGACAAAAAACTTTAAAACTGATAGGGTCGCGCCAGAACTACTGTCTGTTTGTAAAAATGTGACTGGGTGTCCTGAAATGCTGTGAACTTTAATTGGTTGACTAAATGACTTGCTCGAAAAACCCTTAAAACCCCATGATCCAGCCCTGCGGCGGCGCACTCCCTGGGTACTTCCACCACTCAGGAGGAGCCATTCAACTGAACTAAAATAATCTGTAATAAATCTCTCTAAAACTCTCTATCTGACTGTTGCCTGAGTGAATTCGATCTCCGTGGGTTACAACATCTCAAATGTAACTTGTAGAAATTAATGAGGTTTTTTGGAGGTGACTGTCGGATGTCTGGGGTCTGGAACTGAAGACAATGTCTTTGGTGCAAAAAGGTAATTTTATTGAAGCACAGGGACAGGACACTTGTGCAGGAAGAGCTGCCTGGGCATCCTGAGGAGAGACTGGTTATATACTATGGAGTTGCATAAGGTCAAGTCCAAGGGAAGTTTCCAGTAAGACTTTCATATGGTAAAAAAGATTTCCAGGATAATGGAGGCCTGGCTATTTGTCAACCTAGGGTTGTTTTCCCTCTAGTAAAACATTAGCATCAAGGCAGTAGGGAGTTCCTGAAGAAATATTTGACTCTGTCTGCCTCAAGTATTTGTCAATGGGCTGCAGGTTCAAAGGAAATTTAGTCTATCTGCCTTTTCCTCCTGCCTTTGTTTCCCTTGTCACTATGAAGGGTGATGAGATTTAGGTCCTTTGGGGTTAAGATCTCTATCAGTTATCCATTTGTTTTTCCCCTTTCCTTTGTCCTTGGGCACCCAGGAGTGCCCAAGGGACATCACACATATCCCCCCCTGGGGTGTTGGTGGGAGAAGACTTTGTGTTTGTGGACTGTCAGCTTGCCTTATGCTCCCTCATCAGAAATTTTTCTCTGTATGTCTGCTGTCAGTAAAATTGGTCTGACCAGGCTCATGTTCACCTCACTTACTGGTAACATGGAAATAATACCTCTTTCTGTTTATTTACAGGTTTATTTTGCCAGTCAAATAATTTAAAATGATATGAAACAGATAAAATACTGCATGGAGGCAAGGGGAAATATGGGTTGCCAAGAACTATGTGGGATCCATCTTACAATGCCTTAAGTTACTGATTGGGAGACATCACAAATGAACAAGAAAACTACACAAGGAAGAGAAAATAGCCTTTCTTCCCTGAGAGCCTGGGTTTTTTGTTTTGTAATTTTGCACTGTGACCTTCTCGAGGTAGTATTGATTCTTTTCAGCTAACTCCTTGGAAGGATGTATAAAGAAGAAAAACATTTCAAGGGATTTACTGAATTTGCATACCATTAAACTGATGTTGGCCCCTGGGGGAATTAAAAAAAAAAAAGTTCTTTGAAACCTTAGCTTTCCTCTTAATTTCACTGATGGTAGTGATTTCTCCATCTGTAAAAGGAGCTGTTTGAAATTCCAAAATTCTAAATTATGTTAGTTTCAAGTGTATAAGAAAATGAGTTTGCTACTTACCTAAAATGAGTTTATATTTCAAAGAAAACATTTATTTTTTTTAGTTTTTGATTGAGATTCCAAATATTCCCAAGGGCTTGTTTTTACTAAAGCTTAGTTCAATTTCTAAATTTCAGGGTGAGGATGTACTTCTTCCATATTCCCAAAATTAGTTTTGAGACTATCTCTTTTTTCCAAGTCAGTCTTTTTCATGATGTAAACAGATCTGTGCCAGTAATTTCTTTGTTTTAATTGTTGACGTCTCAGCTATAAAATAACAAGTATATGCCTCTGTTTTTAAACAATCAAATGCTATTATGTACTTTATTCTTACACGTTGTTGTACAACTGAAACAAAAGGGAGATAGTTTGGTAGTTGCTGACGCAATGATTTACCTTTTATACTGTCTGGAATGGTTTAATGGCAGGTATTTCCTTTTCTAAAATCTCCCTTTCAAATTACTTCTTTTGTTTTGAATATTGTGATTTATTAAAGAATGGGTAAATATTTAATATTTTTATTGATATATTTAACAGTTTAGATAGAATGGGAGAATTTCTTCAAAATAAAAACAACTTGAGGAGCCTGGGTGGCTCAGTTGCTTATACATCTGACTCCTAGTTTTGATTCAGGTCATGATTTCACAGTTTGTGAGTTCAAGCCCTGTGTTGGGCTCTGTGCTGACAGTGTGGAGCCTGCATGAGATTCTCTCTTTCCCTCTCTCCCTCTCTGCACCTCCCCTGCTCACATGTTGTCTGTGTCTCTCTCTCTCTCAGTATAAATAAATAAAAAATCGAAAAACAAAAACAAAACATAAAACAGTTTACTAGAATAAAAATTTAAACATTACATTTAAGTTTTTAAAAACTTAAAAATTATCTTTGTATCAGTTAGAATAACTTAACTTTCTTATGAAAAGCCTTTCCATGAAGAACTCTTTGTGATCTTTGTCAATCCTGATAGTGTAAGGACACAGGTCTGATTCAAACTGACTCCATGACAAGCTTCAAGTTTCCCCTCTGACCTTGGAGGCCTAGGTGGTTTCTCAGTATCATTAGACAATAAAAGGGCACACATTGCCCAAGGCAGGAGGGACCACCCTTGTAACACCCAATCAGGAAAGGCTAGCTAACACCCTTAACATTTCTAAGGGCAGGCCTAGAGATAGAAGCTATAGGTAATCACTTATTGCTTAGGGCTGGTTACACCCAAGTGAGGGTCCTGGGTCCTGGGTCCACTCTGTAATTGGTTAATACTCTAAATGTTGTGATTGGGTCACTGTACCTGTGTCTCAATTTCCTGTAACTCCCCCTGCCCAAACCCATAAAGGCCCTGCCCCACCTTTGTTAGGGGCTCTCAGCATGGATCCACTGTGCTGGTAAAGTCTGTGAGACCGAGTTTAGGCCCGGCCAGCCTAAACCCGTAATAAAGCCCTTTGCTTTTTCATGCGTGACTCGGTCTCCCTGGTGGTCTCTGGTTTTTGGGGATGATAATGAAATCTTGGGCATAACAATAGATTCTTCTAGCACCAATTTTACTGTACAATTTCCACATTGTAGAAAATATCAAGCACTTCCCAAAGAGTTTTGCAAAACTGATTTATCCTTAAAAATCAGTCACTGTAATTCAGTACATTGTAGAAGGAGGAAAAAAATGTGACTTTTTTTGGACAAATGTTGAAAACCATTTAACAAATCCAACATCCTGGGGAAGGAGAAGTGGCCAGAATTGGTACTTCTAATGGAGGAAGCTCTTAAATAGATTATCCATTTTGGATAATTCCATAATTATTTGTTGTCTTTTCCCCTCCACTTTAAAGATGAGTTTTCCTGCATTTTTTGATATCCATGATGTAGTTTTTTCTGAATAGACTTTATTTTTTCACAGCATTAGTAAAGAAATAACATTGTGTTTTCCCAATCCAATTTCTCTGTTCTAAATGCAGAAATGCTTTGATATGAAGGGGTATATGGCTTATAATGATAGAAATCTAGTAATTAGAAATACAGTTAACCCTTGAACAACACAGGGGTTAGGGCACTGACTTCCTAGCAAGTCAAAAAACATAATTTTTGACTCTCTAAAAATTTAACTCCTAGGGTGCCTAGGTGGCTGAGTTAGTTAAATTTCTGATTCTTGATTTCAACTCAGGTCATGATGTCATGGTTTGTGGAATCAAGACCCATGTTGGGCTTTGCGTGAGCATGAAACCTGCGTCACATTCTCTCTCTCTCTCTCTCTCTCTCTCTCTCTCTCTCTCTCTCTCGGCCCCTCCTTTGCTCATGCTATCTCTCTCTCTGTCCTTCTCAAAACAAATAAACAAAAATATAAAAATGTTAGTCCTAATCACCTGTTGTTGAAAAAAAGGTTTATCAATAACATATTATTCAATTAATTAACATGTATCTTGTGTGTTGTATTATATACTGTATTCTAATAAAGTAAGCTAGAGGAAAGGTTATTAATAAAATTGTAAGGAAGCTAATACAGTACTGAATTGTAAAAAATACATATATAAGTGGACCTCTTCCAAACCATGTTGTTCAAGGGTCAACCATAGTGTGCAAATATATTCTTTTTTTTAATACATTAAAGGAAAAAAGTCATATAGATAAGTGCAGAATTAAGAGCTGTTCTTAAAAAGTAATAATGGTATACTGCTGAACTAAGGTTCTATTGCAGTTCAAAGAAATATTCCAACATGACCTTTTCTAAGTGTTTTTCAGGTATTCATCCCAGGATCTAGATTAAAGGAGGTTGAGATCTAAGATGTTCTAAAGAAACTGAATGTAAAGATGTAGTCTTGTGTAAACTTTAAGTCCATAGAGGAGCCATAGACCCAAAAACAAATTCCATTTTTGATCCATTTGTTTTATCACCCTGCCATGTTAATCTCAGACAAGATGGGGATCAGAGGGGTCTCAAGCTGAGGGATCCAAAGCAAGAGTGATCATGGGAGGGGAGCCCTAAAAGAATAAATCAGAAGCCTTTTAGAGTTTCTGGCCTCAGTTCAAAATAGGACTTTAGTGTAGGCAGTCTGTTTGCAAGTTGCTCACAAAAGGAGATGGGAGGGAACTTGAGAAATGAGACAAAATAAGAGGAAGCTCATGCCATTCAAGACACAGTTTTAGAACTCAGCAGAACTGTTCCAGGAATTCAGAGAACTTAACAGAACACCTGTTAGAATTGTCTGGGCGACATGAGAGGCTGGGAGAAGTGAGAGGAGAGATGAGGGACTGGGAGAGGTGAAGGGGCAGGTGAGAGGCTGGGCTGTTCATTGAAGACTGTCTCCCCTATTAATTGAGAATTGTTCTTGGGGAGTTAGCTCTTCATTATCTTCAGGCTGTGCTTTTATATGAACTGACTATTTGCAAGGCTTTAAAGAAGGCCCTGAGTCAGAAAAATTGGGCATAGGACCTCAGCATTGTGCTGGGGTGAGTCATCCAATGGGAGGAAGAACTGACCACTGCTACCCTGGGCACAGGCAGACCTCATCAGTGTGATTATAATCTCACCAAAAGCATCTAACAGGCTGAGATTAAGTTAGGAGAGACATTCAATTTAGTTTGAAAGTCAGTGGATGTGGGGATAGGAGAAACTGAATCCCAATATTTCATTCATTCATTCATTCATTCATTCATTCATTCATTCATTCAGTTTATAGGGCTGCTGATAAGAGCAAGATACAGTGGCAAATAGCCCTGGCCCCAGAGATTCCGTAGGCTACAGACAGTGAAAACATACATGTGTTGAGATACAGGATGAAGGGAACATAGAGATGTGGTAACTTGCCATCCACTGGCAGGCACTTGCTGGAGTCCTGCTCCGGCCAGTTCAGGGGTCTCCAAAGGAGTAATGGTGTCAGCAAGAGAGTAATGAAAGAGCCACAAGGTTCTTTCTGATCACCAGGCAGGCAGGCATCTCTGCCCTGTTGGTTTTGGTGTCTTTATTTATAGGTCAAACTATAACATGATATCAGAAAATGGAACTTTTACAATGGATAATTCTCTGTGATAAGATGCTTTGGAAACTGTACAGAAGCAAGTCTACAGAAGTTTTCTTGCAGAACTACCCCAATCATAATGAGGTTGAGTAAATCTTACAACTAAGAAAATAACAGGGTGCTCTTAGTGAAAAACAGGATAACGTTCATATTTGTTTAAGTCAATAATGCTAAGATTAAATTATAGCTTAAGTTGTATATAGATAAGCTAGAAGTCATTCTGTCTGGCTCACAAGAGGAAGAATATATTTGAGCTGGTTAATAAGTTGCTTGTGCAAACTTTTTTATCTGATGCTGAATGCATAAACACCATGGGGCCCTAAATGTGTCAGCCTTTGTATTTGGGTTTATGTTTTAACTACTCTTATCCATCCTCATCACAGATGCCAGTGTAAGGGAAGGTATTTGTAGTCTGTAGGCCTTGGGGAAGGGACTGCTTGCTATACATCACCAGTTAGCAAAGGTATGTGAAGTAACTTATGTTCTGCCCTTATCTGTTTCTTATCTCTAAATTAGGCTCTTTGTCTCCGGGCCAGACTTAACTGTAATTCTTGTGTTCTTAACCCCCCTTATCTATGTCTTGGATCCACAAGGCCCATTGGAAGAGCCTTTTGACAAACATCTACAGTGTTTAGATCTGAAATCTCCTTTGTAGGTGTAGGAATATGGTTTTTCCTATGAGGTATCTGTGTGGGGAATATCTGTTTGATTTGGCATATTGTGAAGCCTGGTCAATACCAGCAGGCGCATTTCCAACATGAGCCAGTAGTAGCAGAAGGAGATACCAGTTTTCATTTCTCGTGGTGGGAGCTGTGCCGATGCTGCCATTTCCTCCCTATGACTGTGTCATCCAGCGAGGCTGGTGCAGCTCCCATCAGGCACTGACATGGGGGGGCCTGAAAACCTACCCGGGGCAAGGACTTCTAAGCTGAAACTCAAGGAGTAGGTTGAAATAGTTTAGGTGAATTTGGAGAAGGGATGAGTTCCATACAGATACAAAATGTTCAGGTTCTTAACACAACCTTCATTTTCCTGTTTTTGTAGTTTGTAACTATTCCAAATTGGATTGGGACCCATATAGGACAGACCGTAGCGTGCATTAATGATTCACTAAGCCTTAACTTTTACTTTTATCGTAGTCACTGTCTTTGTCATTAGCATCACGTGTTTTTAAGCAGAAGGAATGCTGACCTCAGAATTCCTATGACAGTGGTTATAGAGGCAGAGGTAGAGGTAACAGTTGACATCACTTCTGTAGGAGTGCATATAGTAGGGCCTGTGTTCTTCTGTATGAGTGTGCATAGTAGGACCTGTGTGAACACTGCATCAGATGGCATAGTTACATTTAGGTCTTTGTGTGGAAACAATCAAATATTAGAAAATACACCATCACAGGGAGCCTGAGTGGCTCAGTCGCTTGAGGGCTTGTTTGACTCTTGATTTCAGCTGAGGTCATGATCTCACAGTCATGGGATCAAGCCCTGAGTCACACTCTGCCCTAAGCAGAGGGCTTTCTCCCCCTCTCTCTCTGCCCCACCCCTACTCTCATTCTTTCTTTTTCTCAAAATAAATGAATAGACATTAAAAAAGAAAAGGGGGGGGTGCCTGGGTGGCTCAGTTGGTTAAGCATCCGGCTTTGGCTCAGGTCATGATCTCATGGTTCGTGGGTTTGAGCCCTGCATCAGACTCTGTGCTGAGAGCTAGCTCAGAGCCTGGAGCTTGTCTTCAAATCCTGTGACTCTTTCTCTCTCTGACCCTCCCCAACTCACGCTGTCTCTCTCTCTCTCTCAAAAATAAATAAAAACATTAAAAAAATAAAAAAACAAAAAGGAAATGGATCATCCAGGAGTGCCTAAGAGCCTGAAATTCAGCTTCAGAAAGGTCTCGGTTCCTGCGTGGCTTTGCTATTTACCTGAATTGTGATTCCTGGCAATAATTACATTTCTGTATATTTCAATTTCTTTACCTGCAAAATGGGTATAATTAGAGTTCACATTCAATAAATAGTTTTGGGGATAAGAGGGATCAGTCAAGCACAGCACCAAACAGTGTCAGGCACATAATTAATCTTGAATTATAATATTTATAACCTTTTTTTTCAGTGCTCAGATAAGGCAATAATTAAATGAAACTACTAAAAAAAAAAGACTTCCAAGTTAACCATTGACCTAAGCACCTCCCAGGCATCACCTCCAGAAAGCATCACCTATGAGCATTAGGATTTTAGCATATGAATTGGGGGGGGATACAAACATTGGTACTATAGAAGCTACTAGCATTGTAATAATTCATGTAATGTTAGAAGCAGACATATTCAGTGGATTTTGTGGTAGATCATTACTGTGTGATATTCCCAGTGGCCCAGACTAAGATTAGGCACTTGTTTGGAATCACACTGAGGGGGACACCTTTTCTAGGGGTAAAGGTGTCGTATGTTGGGCTCCTTGGCACTGACAGACATACTGGAAAAATCCATGAGAAACATCAGGTTAGTTTTCTGCAGCCTCATTGGGGGCTGATGATGCTTTTGGTGCACACATGCTTGTTAAAGAAGGCTAAGCCTTGTGTTTTCTGTTGACAGTGTGTGGAGGGACAGACAAGAAGCCATCTACAGGGAAATTTCCTTCATTTACAGGGGAAAAAAGGGTTTGGGTTTCATTGCCTTAAGGACTACAGGTAACTTTGTGACTTCAGTTCCACGGCCACTTTTCTGGCTTTGCTTCTTGATGTCTCTCACATGAGCACTGGGCCTGGCTTGGGGCTTCACAGCATTGATGAGTAACCCACTGCCTTTGTAGTCAGCCTTCTGCTGTCCAGTTAATGTCATGTCATCCTCTTGTTCAGATATCTTCAAAAGCTCCTCAAAAAAAATTGTGTCTTTTAGCCTGAGAGTCCCAGTGTTTCTGAATTGTATTATGACCCTGACATTCTCATTATCTTCTTGCCCTATGTCCCAGGGCACACCACATGCCTTTGTTTATCCTTTCTCAAGTCCACATGCTGTGTTTGCCACAGAAACTTCGCTTTTCATCTCTCTACCTGTGAGTAAACACCTTCTCTGTCTTTCGAAGCCCAGGCCAGATTCCTCTTGGTTCAGGTTTCGTGGACTCCTGGGGAAAACATTAGCTGCTTCCTCACATTTCCTTCAGACTTCCAGGATGACCTGTGTGTCCCTGTGACCCCTGATGTGTTTACCCTGAGTCATAGTCTTGATGGCAGATTCCTTCGTTTACATATTCAGACTCTTCTCAGTAGGACCAGCTCACTGTCCACAGTGTGACTTTGCACACAGTAGGCATTTAATAAATCTACATTTGCTGGAAAAAGAGAGCTATTTATCACAAACTGCTGATTCCCTGTATCCAAAATGCAGTTAGCTCCAAGGATGTAAAATATTTACTTAGAGATCATCTCAGCAATGAGTGTTGTGGAGATTGCTGCCTGCCTGGAAGGGGCCAAAAGCTTCTCTGCGGGAAGAGTGCTAATTATGTCCAATAAAACCTTTACTACCAAATGCATGTGAGGACTACTGAGACTCTGAGGACTTAGTGTACGAGGACTTGTAATTATTGCACCGTAAATGTTACAGGCTATTCCTTTAAGCTTCAAATGATCAAAGTAAATGGATTTTTAAAATGTTTACCAGATGATGGATCTGTTTGACCCATTGCTAATTAAATAGGTTGGAAAAACACATTTTATTCCTTCGGTTTAATTTTGCTTCTCTCATATTCACCTTACAGTCAACGGAGCTTCTCTGATGGAGAAAAGCTCTATTAATAAGACCTCAGTTAAATCAATACAGTGGAGCTTTGAATAAAAATGACAGATGCTCACATTTATGAGTAGAATGTATTATTGAAATATAAGCTTCATATAAAATGAAAGAAGAAATGATAAGAAACTGTACATTAAGGTTCAAGGATTCTGAATTTCAATATTTGAAGACACTAGAATGTCCAGATTATTTTTGGAATGCATTTTTGTAATGTATCACAAAAAGTGCATTACTCAGGGTGAATAATCAAAGTTTGCAAGTACTTTATTTTTTTAATAAACAACAACGACCATCACTCAAATACAGAACTTTATTGAATTTCAAACAAAAGTCTGCATTTTTGGGAAGAAAGAATTATGGGCAGCCCTCACTGCACTGTAACCAGAAGAACATTGAGAAATAGGGAGATATTTTGCTACTTGCCACTTGGTTCTGTTCAGGAGGCTCTGCTGCCAGAATAAATTGCAGGATGAGGATTGAGCAAACACTGTGCACGGATAGTTACTTTGCACACTGAGGCTACTGCACAAGTAGAAAATACAGTCTTCTCTTTGGTATTGTTTATAGTTTGTTAGAAGTACTGGAAAACCATTAACAAGAAAAAATATTAAAACTTCATGAAGGAGTAAATAATTTACTATGTATAACGTGTAGGATGCAAGTGTAGATCATAAGACAGAAAAATAGCCACGTGGGCTGACTCTCTGTGCCCACCTGTGGTCAGAAATGAAAACAGGACAAAGAAAAGTGAGGAGAGATAAGACGGAGTTTTGGTTCCCAAAATTCAGTGTATTAGTCTCTGTAGATTTTGTGAAAAGTGTCCCACTGAAATGTAAGCATCAGTAATTCAGGGATTGTGTATTTGATTTCTCTCGGGTAGCCCAGACCAGAGAGAACCTGGCCCATCTAGACTGTCAGTAGCAACTTGCTGCATACATGAAGGAATGAGGGCATGAATAAGTGAGTGTAGATGTGAGCGCATGCCGTGAGCACGCTGGGAAGGTGCACACGAGTTGTATCTGTCCATGCTGTCAGCGGCACTGAGTCATAGATGAGATTAACATAATCAGAAAGCAGGTTCAGGATTCCAAACTCAATACACTTCATCACATGTTTGGCTTGGCTTCTTACATGCACCCAGAGCAGGACTCAAGACAAACCACACAATAAACAAGATAACACAGGGTGGGACATTAACAACTGAATTTGGAGTCAGTCATGGGCACATAGTGGAGCCCAGGTCGGCTTGGGCACTCTGGCTATTATGTCCACACAGGAAAGGGTCTCGGTGCTGCTCACAGCCTTCCTTGGGGGCCACCATGTTCAAGTGGACAGACTCAGAGGGGATGTGTCTGTGGAGCCCCCCGTTTGCTGCAAACACCCTCCCTTTGTGATGGGAGGTAACTGGTCCTGGGTCCCTGCAGACCTCCTTGGCTTCTGCTGGGTATCGGTGCTGGTCTGGGCAATGTCTCATAGCTGAGGGCCTGCTTGGGTCATTGCTTGACCCACATCCCTGCTTGACCTGAGTTCCTCCATCTTGCCCTCTACTGTGAGTGAGTGAGTGAGCGAGACATTTACTTAATTGACTAAACTCATGAATTTACTTTTAACTGTTCCTTGTTATGGCTTTCCTATCCCTGCACCAGACAATACAGTTTCTGCCTTTATGTTGTTAACATAATACAATACAACAAGGAGGCCAGTGGGCCGAGGTGGTTCTGGTGTGTTGGCCTGCACAAGCCAACCCAAACCTAAGCCACAGTCAATGCACTAAATCCCAGAAAATGAAATTTAAGAAAAACCAATCACAAATAGCCAGTTAGGCTTTTCCACATACAACAACTCCTACACTCTGGCCAATCCCATGCTTTCCTGGGTCTCCTTCCTCATCTTCTCTGTAAGCATTCTCCACCAGCTCCTATAATGGGGGACCATGACTACCTTCAGCTTGGTACCGCCCAGTTGAAATCTATGCATGCTCAAATAAACCTTTGACAATTTAATGTTCTAAGTTTCCTTTTTAGTAGAATCTTCTCCAGCATAATCTGTTTTTTAATTTCACCAAAGAAGATAACCCTGAACACGCCCTCCCTTTATAATCCCAGCCCCAGTGTTTCCCTTCTGTGACTCTTCCAGACCACTGAATTTATGAGCAAATTGTAAACACGAAAGAATATTAAAGAATGCAGCAGAAAAATACTGTGTCCCTTTGGAGGCTAATAAGATAAGATTTTTTTTTTAAATCACTTGTGTCTTCTTCTCATACATTTGATTGGAATTCATGACAGTTTGGATGTATCAGTAGGCTTGTGATGTGTCCATGTTAAAATATGGTGTAAACTGCCTGCTGCCTTAGCATTTCTGACAGTTCTAGGAGAGGGTGTTCAAAGACTGTTGAGCTAAGCAGAAGCTTTCTAAAAACTCATGGGGACAGGAGGTTTGCAGTTTCAAGGAAGTAAGACCTAACTAAACTTCAGAGGCTTTGAGAAGGAACTCTGAACATTGTATCCAAAGACTTAGGGTGTACTGAAAGTAGTTCACCCCTCATAATACATAAAGAAAACTGTGAACATTGGAATCTCTATTCAGGTAAAGGTCACGTAGGACTCCTGGTGTTCTTAGGCATACAAAGGAAGACGTGAACATCTATCATAAGAGAGATAACATCACCTTAGACCAAACATTACCTCTAAACTCTTACATCTATCATATATAATACACAATAATATATAGTCAACCACATATTGAAGAAAAAGACCAACTGGTAGAAAATCAAGACAAAATATAGAAAAGAGAAACAAACAGAAAATGATACAGATAAAGACTTTATGGCAAGGGCACCTAGGCAGCTCAGTTGGTTAAGTGTCTGACTCTTGATTTTGGCACAGATCATGCATGATCTTACAGTTCATGGTATCAAGCCCTGAGTTGTTGGGATTCTCTCTCTGCCCCTCCCCTTCTCATTCATTCTCTCTCTTTGTCTCTCTCTCTCTCTCCCTCCCTAAATAAATAAACTTTAAAAAAGACTTTTTGGTATACAACCTTGAAATGGCCCCTTATATCCATACCCTTTTATAATAGATCCTTCTTGAGTATTGGCTGGATTGGGTGACTTTTTTCTAGTGAATATCATGCGGCAAAGGGGTGTGATTCCCTTCTGAAATTAGGATGCAGGAAGAGCTTCGATCTTGGCTGCCGTCTGTCATTCTCTGCTATGCTTACTCTGAGGAAGCCAACTGCTATCTTTTGACCTGCTCTGTGGGGAGTACCATGTGGCCAAGAAAGGATGTCTTCACTCAACAGTGATTAACAAAGATTCCCCTAGCCACTGACCAAAGGGTTCTGCCACCAGCCACTGATTCAGGTGTCCTGCCACTAGCCACTGATCTGAATGTCTTGCCACTAGCCACTGACCCAGGGGTTGTGCCACTAGCCACTGATCCAGGTGAGCAAGATCTTCCTTTCTTGAACCATGAAATGACTACAGTCCCAATCAACCCATCAGTTGCAGCTGATGAAAAAAACAGAACCAGAGGCATTCAGTCAATCTATGTTCATATTCCTGACCCATAGAACCTTTTTGATACTTAATGTTTGTTGTTTTAAGCTGCTAAAAGTTGAGAGAAATTTCTAAACAACTATAAATAATAGAAACTTTTTAAAAGTTTTTGTTCATTTTAGAGAGGGAGAGAGAGAGAGTGCAGGCAGGAGAGGGGCAGAGAGAGGGAGAGAGAGAGAATCCCAAGCAGGCTCTGCATTCTCAGTGTAGAGCCCTGCAAAGGGTTTGATCTCATGAACCCTGAGATCATGGCCTCAGCCAAAATCAAAAGTTGGACTCAACTGAGTGAGCCACCCAGGCACGTCAATAATAGAAACTTTTAGAGAATTTCTAAGAATCAAGCTAAATGTAGACAATGAAATAAAAGATAGGATGCTGAAGTACAACAGCATGTGAGAGAGTACTTGGTTAGCCCTCCTAAGATAGGGGCTGTA
Source organism: Suricata suricatta (assembly GCF_006229205.1). Taxonomy (NCBI): domain Eukaryota; kingdom Metazoa; phylum Chordata; class Mammalia; order Carnivora; family Herpestidae; genus Suricata; species Suricata suricatta. The sequence continues at coordinate 119,355,965 of NC_043701.1, read as the reverse complement.
AACTCTGATTGAAGAGATCATTGATTGTGAATGTTGGACAACATGTGCATCCCTGGGATGCCTGATTATAGAGAGTGATTTTGCTAGCATATTGTTGGATTCAGTTTGCTAATATTTTGTTGAGGATTTTTGCATCAAAAGAGAAATTGGTCTGTTGTTTTGTTTTGTTTTGTTGTTGTGTCTTTGGTTTTGGTATCAGGCTGAGCGGGGTGTGGTAGAATGAATTGGGAAGCTTTCTTTCCTCTTCTAATTTTTGGAATAGTTTGAGAAGAATAAGTAGTAACTCCTCTTTGCCCGATTAGTAGAATTTGTGAAGCTTTATGGTCCTGGGCTTTTGTTTGTTGGGAGACTTTGATTACCAGTTCAATCTCATTACTAGTAATTAGTCTGTTCAAATTCTCTATTTCTTCCTGCTTCAGTTTTAGAGGGCCACAGATGTTTGAAAGCATTAGAGTGTGGTCACGAGTATGCTGCAGTTAAGGGAAAGCTGACTCTGGAGGAGAGGAGGAGATTTGGGTGAAATTTTTTAGGTGGTTTTGTGTGACCATAGATTCCCCAGTCCATGCTCTACAAGGCTATTCATGTTTATGTAGAAAGGCACGGTGCTACTGACCTGTGGAGTGACATGATGGGTTTCTGGGTATCAGAGCTGCTGGCCAGTGAGTGAAGGGGGCATTCTGGAAGTGAGGGCTCTTAGAGGGGAAGGCTCTTAATATGCTTGCAAATTTAAAACATAATATTAGCCAACCTCTGAAGCACTTGCAAAGGAGAGGACTCCAAGCAGAAACACACTTGAAGACTCAGAGAACTTCAGCAGAAATTCCAGCCTGCAGTTAGAGTCCAGCCACCCAGCTTTCTCCTAGGACAGAATCACCAGTTTGCAAAAGACAACGTGAACCAGAATCTTTACAACATGCCCTTCTTGCTATTCAATATACAATAAGAATGACTAGAGCTGAGAAGAGAATAAAAATTGGAAACATGCATAAAGGGGGCAACCCAAAGCAGCTTTTTGCAGGAAACTCCAGATGTGTGAATTAACAGGTTTGACCTTAACACAGCTCTTCCAAAGTGTATGTTCAGAGAGTCAAAGGGATATAGTACAATGACCAACAAATAGATGAAGAGTCTCAGATGGCAGAAAACCCAAAATGAAAAGAATGAATTAAAATTCTAGAGATGAAAAATCCACTCTCAGACAAAAATCAGTGGAATTTCTTCAAAAGAGACTTTTGACAGCAGCAAAGAAGAGCAAATTTGATGATAAATTGATTGAAATTATTTACTCTAATGAACCTGAAGAAAAAATTAAGGTTTTATTTGGTTTTCTTTTTTGGACTTCTTTTATGAAAAAGACAAGTGTCTTGCACCTTGGTGACCCTGCAACCTTATGAGAAGCAGCTTAGATTTCATTTTTGACCCCTTAGTTTTGGGGTGTCACTGGGTTTTCAAGAGGACTTTGTAGGCATCTGTATAGAAGAACTGAAGTTTAGAAGGAACATCTGCACTCGTAACACATGATTAAAGATCACCTGTGTTGAGATCAGTTTTTAAGTCATGGTATGGAGGAAGTCCCTCAGGGGAGAGAGCATAGGGTGAAAGAGAAAGGGACTTAGGACTGAAGGTTGAGATTTCCCATATTTAAGACTGGGTAGAAGACAGAAAGCCTGCCAGTGGTCTGCACAGAACTTACACACAGGTGGCCAGGAAAATGTAGTGAATGGGGTGTTGTGCTTTAGCCCATAGAACAACCATGTTATAAGTGTCATCATCCCCACTTAACAGTTAAGTAATCCAAATTTCACAATGATTCATTAATTTTCCCAGCTCATTTAATAATTTTGAGTTGTAGGTATCATTTTAAAGACAGGGTTTTTCTGACTTCACAATCTACTACTGTGGTTAATTGCCTGTAATTATACTATGAAATAGACTTTATGGAATTGGTGGAGAACAGTTTTGAACTTGAAGTATCAAAAGGGGGATTTGCTGAGAACACAGGTTTGAAGATAACATTTCTAGAAACTGTGTTATTCAGTATATCCTCTCCTAGAGCCCCACAGAGTGGCTGGTGGACTGCAGTCACCTAATAGATTTGGTGAAGTGAACAGATGAATGCCTAATATAAACAACATGATGTGGGTAGAGTAGATTAAAATAAAATATTCAGTACCTAGATGCATTCTAATTTAATAATTATAATTAGTCATAACTATTATGTATAGTGTCACACAACAGATATTTTGCTCATAAAACATTTAGAACTTTAAGGAGAGGATGGAGAATAGGTTTAACATGGAATTACTTCTCAAAGTGCCAGTAATTTCAGTCCTGCTCTTGAATTTGAGCCTAAGACCATTACCATCATGCAGCCCCAACTATATTGTAGTATAAATAGGCAGATTATTTCATCTGTCTTAGTGATCAGTTGCAGTCTTTAGAATCTTTCCTAGGGACATATTAACTGTGCAACAAACTATATCAATTATGTAGAGCAGTGGAATGGCTAGAATATCAGTCTTTGAAAAATAAGGTTAAATAGCTAGAACCTTAGAGCAGGACTGTTCTATGAGAAATCCTACTAACAATTTCAAAATCCTAAGCAAATGGTGTTTGAGGGTAGGCATGAATAGTAGAAAGTATAAATATTCATTGAGCCTGAAGCAAATTTTAAAAAATATTTATTTATTTTGAGAGATAGGAGAGAGGGAGAGAGAGAGAGAAAGAGAGAGAGAGAGAGAGAGAGAGAGAGAGAGAGAGAGAGAGAGAGAGAGAGAATCCCAAGCAGGCTCCATTTATGCAGAGCCTGCCTCATGGCTTGCTTAACCAACTGAACCCATCCCGGCACCCCATAGGCTAAGGAATATTGATCTTGGATAGTTAGTATTCTTCCATGGTATTAGTCAGGGTTGAGGTTAAAATGCTATCACCCAGAATGCAAAAGGTCAAACAAGGTAGTTTCTTTCTTTCTTTCTTTTTTCTTTTTTTTCTTTCTTTTTTTTTTTTTTTTGTTATTTAATAGCATGGAGATGAGGAGAGTGGACTCCTAAAATGGCTCTGTATCATGAGATCATTCAGAGACTGAGATTTCTTCCATCTCTCTGACTCACGTTCCCTCAGAAGTCTGTTCTTATTTTTGTAAGAAGCTAGGTCCTCTCTATACCTATGTTTCAGACTGGAGAAAGGAGGACAAGTACTTGGAAAGTACATGACTTCTTTTCAAGAAAGTAACATGGAAATTCTGCTTAATGATTCAGCTTATATTCTTTTTATTAAGAAATTAGTCTAGCTATAAGAGAGGCTAGAATGAGTAGTGTTTAATTGGTTGGCTATACATCCAACCTTACTCTCTTTTAAAAGAAAGATATCCACAGTCTGACTACCCAAGTATCTATTTCTACCTTCTCCCCATATAAATCACACACACACACACACACACACACACACACACACACAAATTATGACAGAATGTTTGTGTCCCCTCCCAAATTCATATGTTTAAACTCCTAGAATTCACAGTCACAGACTATATTTCGAGGTGGGGTTTCTAAGGAAGTAACTAAAATTAAATGAGGCCATAAGACTGGAGCCCTGATCCAATAGAAGTATGATCCTCATAAAAGGAGACATCAGAGCCCTCTCTATTCTGCACACACTCCATGTAAGGAGGTAGCAAGAAGGTGACCATTTGCAAACTAATGGTTTGTTTGGTCTGTTTCTTCACCAGAAACAGAATAATTTAGAATATTGTTCTTGGGTTTCTATTCTACAGAATTGTGAGAAAATTAATTTATGTTATTTAAGCCACACAGTCGGTTGTATTTTGTGATACAGCCCAAACTGACTAATGTACACACACATAAACACAAAACAAGTACCATTCTGGAAGAAAGAATAGAAAGCACTCAGCATAATCCAGAAAAGCTTTAAAATGCACCTCGGCAAAAATTCTGCCTTGACATGGAGTACATTCCTTGGACGTCCCTCTGGTCTTTGGCAATTGTCCTTTCACCAAGGCACGGAGAGAATGCTTACATCCCTCAAAAGTGCAGTAATGGATGTCTGAAAACTAGGAACACAGACAGGAGATACTGCTACTGAAGTGGGCTTCTCAGTTCAGTAGAAATGATTGAAGTCTGGAATGGCAGTGACACAGCCAAAGGAGATGAGGAGAGTATGGTTCCCATAGCAGGTAATGGTACCAAAGAGATAATCTTTTGGTTTGACCCACAAGAATCTTTAGGGTCAAAGCATAGATCTGAAGTGGATAAGAAGCATCTTTATATCTTGCTTAATATATTCAACAGAAAAGTCCTCTCGGTCTGGAGTTGCTTTTCTAGTCCTTTAAGGGACTAGATAGAATCTTCACATTTGTAGTGGAATATGTGTATTGAGGATTAAAATTGAAGGAAGATTCAAAAGAGTGTTTTGAACTTTTCCTAAATATTAAAAATTGTAACTCAAGTAAATACCACATGCCTGGGGAATCACCAGCAGAAGTCCTGCTTTCAATGACTTGGAAATGGTAGACTGAATGAGCCTTAATGCATCACATTTGGACTTATGTTTGATCTTGGCTGAGGCTGGACAAGCCTTGGAGAAGGGCTGAGTGGTGGCTTTAAGTGCAGGTACTTTTCAAGAGGGGTTCATATGTGGGCTGGGGTGGGGTATCTGTGGCTCTTATTCTGGCAAATGCTTTCTCCTCGGTCTTAGTAAACAGAGAACACCACACAGTCTTCTCCAGCAGGGACAGCAGAAGTTCCTATTTGGGGACATATAATCTCATCAGTGTTATGTGCAGCAGGTTTTAAGTGGGCTTTTTGAAACCCTGAGAGGTCCTGAGACCTTTTCATGGTATCTGTCCTTAAAACAAAAGCTATTTTCATAAAAACATGAACATACTTGTCACCTTTTTACTCTACTGCTGTCTCCACTGATGGTACAAAATGATCTTGGATGAAGCTGCTACAGCCTTAGCAAAAGCCAAGACAGTTGCATCAAACCGTGTTAGTGGTATTTGCTCACTGAGTGTACATGGAGGGGGAAAGTGGTTTGTTGCAGCAGAATGAATGGACAGAGACATCTGTGAATCACAATCCTGTCAAATATTATATATTTAGAAGCTAATGGAAAAGAGAGTTGTGAATTAAATTGTCCAAGAGGGTAAATTCAACTGAAAAGTGTATTATAAAGGTCTTTGTGAAAATATAATGGCAAGAGGAAAATAATCAGGGACTAAGAAAGCTAATTTATGTAAGTACCATTAATATGAAATAAAATTGCAATGGAAGAAACATTTTAATAACTTAGAACAAAATACATTTGATTTGATTTTATTATAACACAAATCCAATTTTTATGTAAATGTTTTCATTAAGCATAACCTTCAAATTCATTTCAAAAGATCCATAATATCCACTTGCTCACATAAATCCAAGTTGATCCATTCTGAGCCAATAAAAACAGTTCTAGAAATAATCATGCCTATAATGCAACTAACATTTAAATCTCAGCTATTGGCACAATTCAGAATCCATGTATTTTATCCTGAGAATATTTAGAGAATTTACTTGAGAATAGATATTAAGAAGAGTTTCTTTGAAAATACTAATGGAGTGCCTGGGTGGCATAGTCAGTCAAGCGTGACTCCTGATCTTGGCTCAGGTCATGATCTCATGGTTTGTGAGTTTGAGCCCCATGTTGGGCTCTGTGCTGATGGTACAGAGCATGCTTGGGATTCTGTCTCTCTTTTCTTCCCTGTCCCAGCATGTTCTCTCTCTCTCTCTCTCTCTCTCTCTCAAAATAAATTAATTAATTAATTAAAAAAACAAAACAAAACAAGAAAATGCTAACAAGATTATATTTGAGAATAAATACTAACAAATATCAACTACCAGCTTCATTTTAAACTTTAAACACCTGGCTATATAAGAATTCTCTAAAATGGTGCATCTGTTGGGTGACTCAGTGACACTTCTGATGTCCAAGTACCTAAACATTTTAGCATGAAATTACAATTAAAGTGATCACTTTTCATGCTCACCGTTATATAATACCACCTTCATTGTCTAACATGTAGATAGCACTTAGTTTCTAAAATATGCTTTGATTTCAGTTGCTGCACATAGAAAAATGACAAAGATTGAAACAGAAAAAAATTCTCTAAGTGTACACATGAAAGAATTAGTCCTAGAGCTGATAAATGGCAATGCTACAGGTTAAACCCAGGCTTTCTGAAGTCTGTACTTTCCTCTCTATAGATTTTCCATGTTCAAGAGCAGCAAATTTCATAAATTCCAAGAAATGACATGAACTTAAGGATATAGGCTTTGTAATCCAAAGAGAAATTTTGAAAAAAAAAAAAAAAGGAAACTGGTGGTACATGTTAAACAACTCAGACTTAGAAAAGCAGTGATAGAAGTGTATTTCTTGGGGAGCCTGGGGTCTCAACCAACCCAGCCAACCTGTTTGGCTTTGGCTCAGGTCATGATCTCACGGTTCTTGGGTTCGAGCCCTGCATCAGGCTCTGTGCTGACAGCTAGCTTTTGAGCCTGGAGCCTGCTTCCGATTGTGTGTCTCCCTCTCTCTCTGACCCCCCGCCCCACCCCACCCCCCGCTCATACACGCCCTCTCTCTCTCTCTCTCTCTCTCAAAAATAAATACAACTTAAAAAATTTTTTAAATAAAATAAGAAATGTATTTCTCAAGTAGTTTTTATGATTTGAAACTATGAATCCATTATACTTTCAATAAAAATAGAAACTTCTGTAGATTAGAAAGAGAAAAAGAGTAGACCACCTGAGAAATCATTGGGAAATTGTGATTTTTTATGCCTGTGTTTTAGGGGCTGATTCTCTAATAATTATTACTGGAGAGAATGCCAGCTTTGAGTTTCTGTCTGAAATCCAACCCACTGACATGTGATTGGAAAGTCAGATTGTTTTCCTTTCCAAAGCCAGATGTCTGAATTATTTGCAAGCTTACAAATATGTTTCCAAAATCTCCTGTCTGTCTGGAATTCTAGTGCTTACACATCTCATCAGTTTTCAAGAGTATCTTCACCAGTCCGTCTTCTATGCCTTTAACTCTAGGACCTCTTCTCATGAATTCACTTCCAGTTCTCCTGGACTTGGAGAGATTGAGTGCAGTAGACCCATGAAGCCTACAGGTCACTTTTTCTAGGTCCCCAGGGAGGTTAGTTCAATCCCCACAGTAAACTGCTCTCTGTTTAGAGACTGGTAGTCTTATTTCAAGCAAAAAATTTCAGGTTATTCTAAAAAAAGGAAGAAAGAAAGGAAAGGAGAGGATAGTAGAGGAGAGGAGAGAAAACAGGAGAGAAGAGGGGAGAGAGGTGGGGAGAGGAGAGGAGAGGGGAGAGAGGTGGGGAGAGAGGAGAGGAGAGGGCAGAGGAGAGGAGAGGAGTTGGGAGGGGAGAGGATAGGAAAAAATAAGGGAAGGAAGGAAGAGGAAAATACATCTCAGATTCTATAGAAAGTCTAAGGAAAGAGACTGGACAAGTTTGCTGTAGAGTTTCTGTGCTGTATTATGGCACAAACAGTAATCATCAAAGATGCTCGTTTGTGTTTGTTTTCTTACTTTTATGAAATATCTATATTTCAGAAGGAAGTCACATTACACACCCCATATGATGGTGAAAGTTCCAAACTGGCAATGTCAAATCCCTGCTAGGATGTGAAGCAACAGGAGCTCTCATTTCTATCTGGTGGAAATGTAGAATGGTGGAGCCACTCCGGAAGACAGTGTGTAGTTTCTTACAAAAGTAAACATACTGTTACCATATAATCCAGCAACTACATTCCTTGGCATTTTCTGATGAAGTTAAAAACTTATGTGCATGAAAAAAAAATCTCCATATGGATTATTATAGCAGCTTTTGTTTCATAATGACCAAAATATGAAGAATATCTTCAGTAGGTTAGTGGATGATTAAATGGTGGATGATTCAATGGATTGAAAAGACACACATGCAGGAACTTCCAGTACATAGGAAGTGAAAGAAGCCTGCAAAGATCTAAGAAGGTTACACACTGTACAACTAACTGTGAGACATTCTGGAGGAGGCAAAACTGGAGACAATAAAAATACCAGTGGATGCCAGGGGTTGGGGGTGAGAAGAGATAAACAGGCAAAAGCACGCGGAATTTGTAAGCTGTGAAATGATTCTTTGTGACGCTGTAAGGGTGGATATGTGTCATTATACATTTTCAAACCCCATAGATTGTACAGCACCCCGAGTGAACACTATGTGCCATTCCTGGCTCACCAGGTGTGAGAAAGCAGTACTCTGTTGGGGGTTGGTAATGAGAAAGGTTCTGTATACGGACGGGGTGGGCTATGTGGCAACTTTCTGTACACTCTACTCCATTTTGCTGTGAATCCTAAAGTGCTTTTAACAAGAGCACATTCACTTAAAAAAACTCAGAGCATTTCAGGGAATAAATATTCTGAGTCAAAAAAAAAAGAGGGTGGGGGAGTCATGAGGACCATAAGGATATTTTTACTTATTCAAGGCCAGGGTATTTCCACTCTATGCCTGAAAATTTTTAATAAATTTTATGCAAGTACTTTTATGATCTTAAATTATATCGTTGTATGAAAAGCTTTTCAAAACCACATTGAAGTAAGATGTTCTATAAATTTGCTTATTCTCTAAACTGATTTTTATTGAAAATATCAACTGCCAATTTGTTCTTACATGTAATAATTAGATGTTAAACTATAGTCTTTAAAATATAAGAATGTCTAAAACTTGTCTAGACTATTAATACATCAGTGTCAAGTGTTTGCTAGTTATTATTATGGTGACTGTAGTTACCATTTTTAGTTGCAATTCTTTTTCTTTCCTTTCTTAAATAGACTATAATTATTCTTATCGTCCTTATACATTCCATTCTTGAAAGCACTAATTTGCCACTGGAACAAGCTATATTTTCAGTGCTTATTTAGGATACAGTTATAGAACATTATCTGACTGCATAAAACATTATTCTCTAAATTGTTCTCATCATTCATTTAAAAAATCATTTTATTTCGTTTCTGATATCATTCCTGGGAATGACCACTTATTGTGTGTTCGCGACTACTCTGGTGTTAAGCTAACAAAAGCAGTTAAATGTTGCATGTGCCAAATAACTGTACAAATAATCAACAGGTTGTAGCAATGACCATATCTTTTTGATCATTTCTCTGTCCGGTCTAATACATAATTTTGAAAAAATAGAAGTAAGTTGGCTTAATATTATATTTAGTATCTCCACAGGATTTTTCTTTACAATAATCCTATTTTAGAGATATCCAAAACTTCCTATCAATCTTCAGCACATAGCTTTGGCAAATTGAAACAATGAGAGTTTTGATAAGTTTAGATAGTAGGGTTTTCATATAGATATTAGAAATATTTTTGATGAAAGATAATTGTTAATCTTACTTAAATTTTAATAGCATCATGCTATATGGATGTCTCTGTTACATAGACAGACAATAAAAATAGAAGGAAAGTCTGTTCTTTGAATATATAGACATGTCAGATTTGAAGGTCATTAGAATTCAGGTCATGATTTAAAACTTTAGGAAATTCTTTAGCTCTGGTATGATCTGTGAGGTGGGTGTGGGAAAAGAGACACCAGTGTTCCTTGTGAAACAGTCCTGAGACTGGCCTTGCTGCTCTCATGGACGTATAGCAGCAATGCTCTTCATATTGCCGATGGTCTTGTGCAACAAAAGTAGAATATAGATTTAACTTCTCTTGTAGGAACACAAGTATTAAAAAGCTTGAAATTACTTTTATTGTTGAAAACACTTATGAGTAATACATTGTGTGTACTTCTTAGAAAAATAGCATACATAAGCTATATATTTATATATTTAAAAATAAATGTGTCAAAACCTAAATTTATGTAAATAATGGTTGTGACATGAAATCTGTATTTATTTAGTACTAATGTTTATTTGAATATAGGGTGAACATAGGCTTTTTAAAATGTACTCTCCCCATACTGCTTCCAAACATTCAAAAATAATATGAATAGGTTTATAAGCCACATTTAAGTAGGTATATCTTACTAAGTTTGCTTTCATTCTTTCTTTTTGTAAAAAGATGGTTACTGTCACATGTGGATCACAGTAGTTTTAACATTTTGGTGACAGAAGAATACAGGGAGCATCAAGGCCTTTTCCCTAGACTTGCCAGCGGTTAACAGTCTCCCACACTTACCGACAGCCTCTCTTTATCTGTTTACACATTTACGTACCCTCCTGTCCCTATACTTTTTCAAAGTAAATTGCATTTCTAATATGGTGGTATTAGGCAGGACACATTTAATGGAGTAGCTCTGAGGACCTAGTAAATAGGTCAACTGGTTTTTTTATTGATGTGACAATTACAGAGTGATCACATGAAGAGTGATATCCTGTGCAACAAGCCATTGGATGTTCATATTTAAAAAAAAAAACCCAATCCCAACCACACACTGCATATGAAAGTTAATGCATCATAGAAATAAGAAGCATTTGTATATTGTATATCTGATTATCTTGGAATAATTAAAATAAAAAAAAACAGCATAGAAAGTGTTCACTAAGATGTAGAGAAGCTAGAACTATAATGTACTGACGCTGAGATTAACTTGTAAAATGGTTCAGTTCAATGATAAAACAGCCTGAGTTCCTAAAAAACAAACAAAAAAAATACATTACATATTTTTAAATCTAAATGTTTTAGCTTATCACTTTTGTGAGCTTTTCATGAAAGTACATAATAATGCTTTTATTTTTCTTGCTATATAGTGACACTATTCACCAGAATTGTTTGTAGTACTAGGCATCTTCCATATAGGCACCGTCCACTGTTAGCCACCAGCTACTTGGGGCCATTGAACACATGAAATGTGGTTAGTATACAGGATGACTTAGCTTTTCAATTCAATTTTGAAAAATTTTAAAAGCTACGTATGGCTAATTACTACCATATCCAACAACACATCTCTTCGGTTCCATTTTTATGAACGTGCCGAAACACTGAACTCTTTTACTGTGATACGCTTTTGGATTTCTTCCCATTTGGGGTTAGTATTAATATTCCTGGCACAAACATTATTGTGTGTATTTTACGTGGATCTGTGCCCTTGTCTCTGTTACGCGCCTACCTGCGTGGTGGGAGGTGTTCTTTTCCAGCCGCAGTGGGTTATGCTGAGTTTTCCAAAGTTTTGTTTTCATTTGTGCGTCTGGCAGTGAGCGAGGCCCCAGCGACCACAGCACGTGCTGGGTGTCTGTCTTTGCTGGTCTTGCTGCCTATGCCACCTTCATCATCCTACTGGGGACGCATAGCGTGTACAGCATGGTTACTATACTGTCCATGTGGAGCGGTCACTGATGATGAAGCCACTGACTTTCCAAAGCATGAATGTTATGGGGTTTTGGCTTTCATTCTAAATGGACAATTGTTAACATTTCATCTCTTTTTAGTATTTCTTTCAGGAATCCTTTATAGTGTGTGAATAAATTCACCTAAATTCCTTTTTCTCAGGGATATTTTAAATTCTCCTTCTTGTTATATTTTTAGTTATATTTTTATTACTTTATTAACTGAAGAATGTGTTAACCTTCATCTGATTATTTTTGAGGGCTCTACACTTTAATGTCATATCTGAAATGAAATGGTTAGAAAGGTTCTTTAAATAATTTGTACATTTTGCTTTGCTTTAATTGAGCCCCTGGTCTTCTCTGTTATTCTAGTGACAAAAGAAACTGTAAATTATTGTACAACTAGACAGCCTATCAGGTGCATGGACACAGGCTGGACGATCGTTTTTGCCCATCACTCTGTCTGTCCGGTGGTGATGGTTCTCATGGCTCTAATTCTGTCTCATTGTTAGATTGATTATCTGAGCTGTCTCAAGACATTTTGATCTGTTTATTCATCTTTTCATCTTGAACTTATTGGGAAGTATTGAAACTACTTCACAGTAAAACGTAAGTGAAACAAGCTTCTGGTAATTTGGAATCGGAGGGGGTCACAAGTATGTGTCCATAGCTGTCACACCCGAAGGGAATCAACTACATAAATTACATTAAAATTCAGAGAAAGCAGACTATCTGTACACTGTGTTATTTAGCCAGCTTTTAACTCTGCTTTGTAACTTACTTATCACGCAGAACTCCCATGAGGACCACAGCAGAAACATGTGTCAAGTGTCTGCACCAGATCCTGGCACACGATGAACACTGGTGAGGCATCGTCCTTCCTGTCCTCTCATTGGCAGGTGTGACATTACCATCACCATGTCTACAGTGGAGGACGGGGTCCTTCCTGGCCTTTTTCTGGCAGGTATGACACTACCGTCACTATGTCTGCTGTGGAGGAAGGGGTCCTTCCTGTCCCCTCACTGACAGGTGTGATGCTACTGTTACCACGTTCACATCAGAGGAGGTGGTCCTTCCCATCCCCTCACTGGTCGGTGTGACGTTACCATCACCATGTCTGCAATGGAGCAGGGGGTTGGGAAAAACTTTGCAGGAGTGTCTGGTCATGTTGTCCCCTGGGGCTGCTGTGACAGGACACCACAAACAGGGAAGGGCTTGGACCAGAGAATTTACCTCCTCACAGTCTTGGAGGCTAGATGTCTGAGGTCTGGGGACAGCAAAGCCAGTTCTCCTGAAAGTCCCCTTTCTTTCTGACCTATGGATGTTCTCACCCTCTCAGTGTGCCTTCCCAATTCCCACTGCCATGACCTCATTTGACTCTAACCAGCTCCCCGAGCCCCACCTCCAGATATCACACTGTAAGTCAGGATTTCATCATGTGACACAGGGCAGTCCATGGCAGGGGTGAAAGTTTTCTAGGATCCATAAAACATAGAATTTTGGTTGATGGAATGTGAAGGTGGAGGAGGTCTTCTGTAAAGAGTGAAGGAGAAAGACAGAAACATATCAGATAAGTAGTGCCTGTTCCAGAAAATGCTCCATGGTGGCCTGGTGTCCTTGTGGCTGGTACTCATATCTATATCACAAGTATCTATAACCATAATAATAATAGCAGTCTGCTTATCAAGTGCCCACTGATCACCAGTGATCAAGGGGGGCCTTGATGTTTCCCTTAGCTTGATGCAGTGAGTCTCTGGCTCAAGGGCTTCCACACTCCAGCTGTGTCCATACCATAGTGGTATCTCCTCTTCCATTTTCCAAGAGCATTTACTTTCAAAAACTTGCAAAGTCTTTCTCTTCCCCTTGGAAAAGCAATTCTTTTTAAGAAGTCTTTTGGTGACTATAGATGCTGGCAAGGATGTGGAAAAACGGGCACCCTCTTACACTGTTGGAGGGAATGTAAACTGGTGCAGCCGCTCTGGAAAACTGTGTGGAGGTTCCTCAAAAAACAATCAATAGAACTCCCCTATGACCCAGCAATAGCACTGCTAGGGATTTACCCAAGGGATACAGAAGTGCTGATGCATAGGGGCACATGTACCCCAATGTTCATAGCGGCACTGTCAACAATAGCCAAATCATGGAAAGAACCATCCATCAACTGATGAATGGATCAAGAAGATGTGGTTTATATATACAATGGAATACTACATGACAATGAGGAAGAATGAAATCAGGCCATTTTAGCAATGTGGATGGAACTCGAGGGTGTCATGCTTCACTATAAGTGTAACAGGAGAAACATAGCAGAGGACCATGGGGAGGGAGGGGGGAAGTAGTTGGGGAGAGGGAGGGAGGCAAATCATGAGAGACTCTTGAGTACTGAGAACAAACTGAGGGCTGATGGGGGAGGGGGAGAGGGGAAGGAGGTTGATGAGGATGGAGGAGGGCACTTGTCGGGATGAGCACGGTGTGCTACATGGAAACAAACTTGACAAACTATAAATGAAAAAAATAAATAAAGAGCCTCTTGCCAGCCCTATAACAAGGACAGTCTTTCTCAAGGATCCTTGGGCCAAAAGTACTTTTGAAATACAATCACTAAGAGAGGTTGAGGGTGTCCTATCCTCTCTTTCAGGGGAGTTGAGTTCAAACTCCAATCTGGCCTCTTACTCCTCCTGTAATAAACTTGAATATAAAATCTACTGCACCTTGCATATTGTTTAGGGAAACTTCTGCTTTGACACCTGTCACTGTCCTATTTTCTTTATATATAGTAGTAATTATAAGGTCATCTCAGCAATCCTAGGAATAAATAATTTCTATTATTCCCTTTTTCAAAATGGGGGGCATGGAGGTGAACTCATAAAAATTAAGGAAATTGCTCAAGGTCACCCATATAGGAAAAGATGAAGCCAGCTTTTAGATGGCAGCAAATTAATCCCACTGACTTACCTCGCTCTGTGCTGCTTCCTTTGTGATTCTGGTTATGCTGAAGAGGAGAGGAGGGAAGGGTAACTGCTCCAAGTTCTTTCTTCTACCAGAAAGTTACTGGTAGCCTTCACCCTTCCTCCCATCTTACAGTAGATGGTGACTGTGCAGCAGGCAGAGGACACGCTCATTTCTAAGAGTATAGTTTTCCGACTCCCTTGCTCAAGGTGCATGAAAATTCTGCACAGAATTGTTAGCTATCTACACAACAATTGGCTTACTGAGGTTAAAACTAAGGTAGGGTTATGATAGCTGTAACTTTTTAAAAATTATTTATTTTAAAGGGGGAGAGTAGACATGCGGGAGGGACAGAAAGAGAGAGGGAGAGAGAGAGAGAGAGACAGAGAGAGAGAGACAGAGAGAGAGAGACAGAGAGAGAGAGAGGGAGAATCCCAAGCAGACTCTGCACTAGGGGCTCAATCCCATGAAACACATGATCATGACCAGAGTCAAAATCAAGAACTGGATGGACGATTAACTGACTGAATCACCCAGGCGCCCCACTATAACTTCTTTACCATGAGAAATGAGGGGCGCCTGGGTGGCTCAGTTGGTTGGACTTCCGAATTCGGCTCAGGTCAGATCTCATGTTTGTGGGTTCAAGTTCCACGTCGGGCTCTGTGCTGACAGCTAGCTCAGAGCCTGGAGCCTGCTTCCGGTTCTGTGTCTCCTCTCTCTGCCCCTCCCCCTCTCATGCTCTGTCTCTGTATCAAAAAAATAAATAAAACATTTAAAAAATTAAATATGTATGTCAGAAATGAGTTATGCTATAATTATGGGTGTGTTTGGCATATATCTTTTAATTTAAAAATAAGACTAACAAAGGATTAGATGAATTATTCTATATTCATTCACTTAATAAAAATTAACAGGTACTTATATCTTGTAACAGCCATATATTTACAAGGAATATATCTTTTACTATTGTATTTCAATGTATAAGAGGGGGCAGAATCATCAGTCACATTTATAGAAAATAATAATTAGGCTATGAAATGCAAGTGAATATAGAGTGAGTGATTACAGTCAGGTGTTATATCAAAATGGAGTCTGAGAGTCTGTATATTGGTTACCTCTGACCTTTAAGAGAGGGTGAGAGGTTGGTCCAGTGTTGTCAGCAGTGCAATATCTGAGCTCGGTAACACAGGGGATCATTTGGAGCTGGTAGTGTAACTATCATGTTAAGTAAAATAAACATAATAAATGGCATGCATAGTAAAACTTATTAGATGTATGAGAGATAAATTACATATTTTGGATCTGTGAGTCAAAATTGAGAGCTTTATTTTTTCCCTACAACATAGCCTGTGCTTATTTAAAAGTTTGAATATGTAAAAATTTAGTTTTCTTAAGGGCTTAACACTATTTAAAAAGTGATCATACAGAGTATTCAAAAAATTTTAAGAGTAATGTGATGTTTGTCTCTTAAAGCAAAAGACAGAAAGGCATATGTAATATTTTACAAAGGTATTTTTTATTCCAGCATGATTTCCTTCTATGAGCACTATTTATATCTGCTATTATTTCTGGGCATGGAAATCTGATTACTGGATCCTTGCTGCCAGGATTAGAGCGAGTACTCTTTATCTCCATGGTGTCATTTGTATTCAGCTCACCTATTGGCATTTATCCTAGATGATGACTCACCCTCTAAAGGACATTATCAATTCAGGAGGAAAATGGAGGCTCAGGCATTGGAAAGCTCCCACTGCAAAGCATAAAGCCCCACTACCACGGCAATAGCTTGAGCCAAAGCACATAATTCCTTCTGGATCATTTGACAAAGAACAAATTTAAGGCTACCGACTTAACAGAGAATAGATTTGTGCATCCCCTGAAGAAATCAAGAAGTTGTTCATGATGTTGAAATGACATGGGAGGTACAGCATTTTGAAGATCAAGTACGTAACACTATGAGAAGCTGCACATCATAGTGTTTTGTAGTCAAAAGCAGAAAAAGAAAAAATTAAATGTAAATAATGTATATAAAACCACATGACTATATCCTGTGCCCACAGACCATCCTCTCATAAATGAACCTTCTTTTTTGTTAAAATAGTTTATTGTCAAATTGCTTTCCATAAAACACCCAGTGCTCTTCCCCATAAGTGCCCTCCTCCATCACTACCACCTCTTTCCCTCTCTCCCCCTTCCCCTTCAACTCTCAGTTCCTTTTCAGTATTCAATAGTCTCTTAGGTTTTGCGTCCCTCTCTCTCCCAACTCTCTTTCCCTCTTCCCCTCCCCCTGGCCCTCCATTAGGTTTCTCCTGTTCTCCTGTTAGACCTATGAGTGCAGACATACGGTATCTGTCCTTCTCTGCCTGACGTATTTCACTCAGTATGACACCTTCGAAATCCATCCACTTTCCTACAAATGGCCAGATTCCATTCTTTCTCATTCCCATGTAATACTCCATATATATATAAACCACATCTTCTTGATCCACTCATAAGGTGATGGACATGTAGGCTTTTTCCATATTTTGGCTATTCTTAACAGTGCAGTATGAACATTGCGGTACATGTCCTCCTATGCATCAGCACTTCTGTATCCCTTGGGTAAATCCCTAGCAGTGCTATTGCTGGGTCATAAGAGAGTTCTACTGATAGTTTTTGAGGAACCTCCACACTGTTTTCCAGAGTAGCTGCATCAGTTTATATTGCCACCAACAGTGTAGGAGGGTGCCCATCTCTCCACACCCTCGCCAGCATCTATAGTCTCTTGATTTGTTCATTTTAGCCACTCTGACTGGTGTGAGGTGGTATCTCAGTGTGGTTTTGATTTGTGTTTCCCTGATGCTGAGTGATGTTGAGCATCGTTTCATGTGCCTGTAGGCCATTTGGATGTCCTCTTTGGAGAAGTGTCTGTTTATGTCTTCTGGCCATTTCTTCACTGGGTTATTTGTTGTTTTTCTTGTTTTTTTTTTTTTTGTTTTTGTTTTTGTTTTTTTTTTAGATGTAGAGTTTGATGAGGTCCTTGTAGATTTTGAATACTAGCCCTTTATCTGATATGTCATTTGCAACTACCTTTTCCCATTCTGTCAGTTGCCTATTAGTCTTCTTGATTGTTTGCAGTGCAGAAGCTTTTTATCTTAATGGGGTCCCAAGAGTTCAGTTTTGCTTTCATATCCCTTGACTTTGGGGATGTGTCCTGTAGGAAATTGCTGTGGTGGAGGTCAAGGAGGTTGTTTCCTACTTTCTCCTCGAGGGATTTGATGGTTTCCTGTCTCACATTCAGGTCCCTGAGCCATTTTGAGTTAATTTTTCTGTATGGTGTAAGAAAGTGTTCTAGTTTCATTCTTCTGCATGTTGCTGTCCAGTTCTCCCAGCACCACCTGCTAAAAAGGCAGTCTTTTTTCCATCGGATACTTTTTCCTGCTTTGTCAAAAATTAATTGGCTGTACATTTGTGGACCCAGTTCTGGGTTCTCTATTCTATTCCATTGGTCTATGTGTCTGTTTTTGTGCCAATACCATCCTGTCTTGATGATGACAGCTTTGGAGTAGAGGCTAAAGTCTGGGATTGTGATGCCTCCCATTTTGGTTTTCTTCTTCAATATTACTTTGGCTAAACGGCATCTTTTGTGGTTCCATATGAATTTGAGGATAGTTTGTTCTAGCTTTGAGAAGAATGTTGGTGCAGTTTTGATGAGGACTGCTTTAAATGTGTAGATTGCTTTGGGTAGTAATGACATTTTCACAATGTTTATTCTTCCGATCCATGAACAGGGAATGTTTTCCCATTTCTTGGTGTCTTCTTTAGTCTCTTTCATAAGTTTTCTATAGTTTTCATCATATAGGTCTTTTACATCCTTGGTTAGGTTTACTTCTAGGTATTTTATGGTTTTTCATACAATCATGAATGGT
>NC_043701.1:119296996-119337626 GCF_006229205.1 Suricata suricatta | reverse complement strand
TTCCATATAGAGTATCATGTCATCTGCAAAAAGTGAAAGTTTGACTTCTTCTTTGCCAATTCTGTTGCCTTTTATTTCCTTTTGTTGTCTGATTGCTGATGCTAGGACTTCCAGCACTATGTTAAACAGCAGTGGTGAGAATGGACACTCCTGTCATGTTCCTGGTCTCAGAGGGAAAGCTCTCAGTTTTTCCCCATTGAGAATGATATTAGCTGTGGGCTTTTCATAAACTGCTCTTATAATGTTTAGGTAAATTCCTTCTATTCCGACTTTCTCAAGGGTTTTTATTAAGAAAGGGTGGTGTATTTTGTCAAATGTTTTTTCTGCATCTATCAACAGGATCATATGGTTTTTATCCTTTCTTTTGTTAATGTGATGGATCACATTGATAGATTTGCGAATATTGAACCATCCCTGTAACCCAGGAATGAATCCCACTTCATCATGATGGATAATTCTTTTTATATGCTGTTGAATTCGATTTGCTAGTATTTTTGCATCTGTATTCATTAAGGATATTGGTCTGTAGTTCTCTTTTTTTGCTGGGTCACTGTCTGGTTTGGGTATCAAGTTGATGCTGTCTTTGTAGAATGAGTTTGGAAGTTTTCCTTCTATTTCTATTTTTTGGACTAGTTTGAGAAGAATGGGTATTAGCTCTGTCTTATATGCCTGGTAGACTTCCCCTTGGAAGCCATCTGGCCCTGGGCTCTTATTCATTGGGAGATTTTTGTTAACGAATTTGATTTCTTCACTGGTTATCAGTCTATTCATGCTTTCGATCTCTTCCCATTTGTTTTTGGCAGTGCATGTGCATTTAGGAATTTGTCCATTTCTTCTGTGTTGTCCATTGTGTTGGCATATAATTTTTCATAGTAATCTCTGATGCTTGCTTGTATTTCTAAGGGTTTGGTTGTAATAGATCCCTTTTCATTCATGATTTTGTCTATCTGGGTGCTCTCTCTTTTCTTTCTGAGGATCCTGGCTAGAGGTTTATCAATTTTGTTTATTTTTTCAATGAACCAACTCTTGGTTTCATTGAACTGCTCATCTGTTTTTTTGGATTCTATATTGTTGATTTCTGCCCTGATCTTTATTATTTCTTTTCTTCTGCTGGGTTTGGGGTGCTCTTGCTGCTTCGTTTCTAGTTCCAGTAGGTGATCCATTAGATTTTGAATTTGTGCTTTTTCTAGTTTGTTGTAATTGGCCTGGACTACAATATACTTTTCTCTTAGGACTTCCTTTACAGCGTCCAAGAGATTTTTGATTGT
The DNA here is from genome assembly GCF_006229205.1 of Suricata suricatta. Classification (NCBI taxonomy): domain Eukaryota; kingdom Metazoa; phylum Chordata; class Mammalia; order Carnivora; family Herpestidae; genus Suricata; species Suricata suricatta. The sequence goes on along the minus strand of NC_043701.1, from coordinate 119,336,358 downwards.
TGTATTTTCATTTTCATTTGTTTCCGTATGTTTTTTAATTTCTTCTCTAATTGCCTGATTAGCCCAATCGTTCTTTAGTAGGGTGGTTTTTAACTTCCACATTTTTGGAGGTTTTCCAGACTGTTTCCTGTGGTTAATTTCAAGTTTCATAGCATTGTGATCTGAAAGTGTGCATGGTATGATCTCTATTCATTTATACTTATGGAGGGCTGCTTTATGCCCCAGTATGTGATCAATCTTGGAGAACGTGCCAAGTGCACTCAAAAAGAAGTTGAATTTCCTAACTTCAGGATGTTGAGTTCTAAATATATCTATTGATTCATTCCATCTGCTCCAATGAGTCATTCATTCAGGTCCATTCCTTCTTTAGTGATTTTCTGTCTGGTTGACCTATCCATTCCTGTCAGTGGAGTATTAAAGTCCCCTGCATTAGCACATTCTTTTCAATAAGATTGTTTTTGTCTGTGATAAATTTTTTTGTATTTGAGCGCTCCTGAATTTGGCGCATAGATATTTATAATTGTTAGCTCATCCCAATGGAGAGTCTCAGTTATTATTATATATTGTTCTTCTTCATCTCTTGTTACTGCCTTTACTTTAAAGTCCAGTTTGTCTGATACAAGTACGGCTACTCCGGCTTTCTTTGGGCTTCCAGTTGCATGAGAGATATTTCTCCATTACTTTACTTTCAACATGAAGGGATCTTCAAGTTGAAAATGAGTCTCTGTAGATAGAAAATAGATGGATTTTGATTTTTTATCCGTTCTGCTACCCTGTGTCTTTTGGTTGGAGCATTCAGTCCATTTACATTCAGTGTTATTATTGAAAAATGTGGGTTTAGAGTCATTGTGTTCTCCCTGGAATTCATGTTTATAGTGGTGTCTCTGGCACCTTGTATTCTTTGCAACATTTCCCTCATAGGGTCCCTCTTAGGATTTCTTGTAGGGCTGGTTTGGTGGTCATGAATTCTCTCAATTTTTGTTTATTTGGGAACACCCTTATCTCTCCTTCTATTCTGAATGACAGGCATGCTGGATAAAGGATTCTTGGCTGTGTGTCTTTTCTGTTCATCACATTGTAGATTTCCTGCCATTCCTTCCTGGCCTGCCAAGTTTCATTAGATAGGACTGTAACCACTCTGATAGGTTTCCCTTTGTATGTTAGGGCCCTTTTCTCCCTAGCTACTTTCAGAATACTCTCTTTATCTTTATATTTTGCCAGTTTCACTTTGATATGTCATGCCAAAGGCCGATTCAAATTACGTCTTAAGGGGGTTCTTTGTACCTCTTGAACTTAAATGTCTATTTCTTTTCCCAGATTTGGGAAATTCTCAGTTATAATTTTGTCTAGTATTCCTTCAGGACCTTTCTCTCTGTCTTCCTCTTCAGGAATTCCTATGATAACAGATGTTGTTCTGTGTGATTGTATCACTCAGTTCTCAAATTCTCCTTTCCTGCTCCTAGATCAATTTCTCTCTCTTTTTTTCAGCTTCCTCATTTGCTATAACTATATCTTCTAATTCACCTATTCTTCTCTCTGCCTCGTCAATCCTTTAGGTGGCTGCCTCCATTTTATTATTCCCCACATTTATAGCCTTTTTAAACTCATCACACCTATTTTCAAAGTTCCTAGTCATTGTCTCAGTTGCTTCTTTGATGCTTTTTTCAACCCCAGTGATTAATTTTATGAGAAGTTTTTTAAAATTCTTGATCCGGTATGTTGTCTAGATCTTCCTTGAGCAGTTACGTGGCTGTGACTTCTTCCTATAGGTTCTTCAGGGGAGATTTCCTTCGTTTTGTCATTTTTGCTCATTTTCTGTCTCTTGTCAGCTTTAAAAATCTCATTGTGCACTGTGCTCCGGTTAATATTGCTCTGTTAAAGGAGGCTTATTGACTGTCCACGGCCTGTCATTTCAGGAAATATTCTTTTAATGATGTTTCTCAGTTTCTCTTGTTGTACCTCTGAATATTTTATTTCCCTACCCAACGATACCTGGTATTCACTGTCATGTACTCTTTTGCTTGTTTCTTGAGGTAGCCCTAAGAAGGAAAACAGACAGACAAACACAGAGGGAACAGAATCACACAAACACACAGACAAATCAAGCAAACAAATTAAAACGGGGAAAGGAAAGAAAGAAAATGGAGAGGAAAGAGAAGAAAAGAAGAGAAAAAAAGAGAAAAATAAAAAAGGGGTTCAGAGACCACAAAGGACAATGGACAGTCTCAAAGTGTATGACCATTTGGGGGGGGAGATAAGAATGAGATATGGGAGAATATATCTGGATTGAAAGAACGAAAAAAAAAAGAGGCAGAAAGGAGAAAAGAAAATACGGAGTAAAAATTTAAAAAAAATTTTTAGTGAAAAAGGTAATAATAAAAAATAAGTACAAAAAAAAAGAAAAAAGAAAAAAAAAGAAAAAAAAAGTAGCAGCTCCCCCTTGCAGATAGGCATGGCTTGGTGTAGTAGGTCTCAGAGACTGCTCTCAGAAGCTTTGCCTTGGTGGCTGCAGGGAGTAGAATAGTGGCATGCCAAGGTCCGCTGGCACTAAGCACTGTAGGCCACTCTAATGAGTCCAATCTCCTTGTGCCACAGCTGACTCAAGTTGTATTTTCCAGGCCTGCCTTGGTTCAAAGTCCTAGTCCATGCAGTTTTATGCTACCACAGATGAGATGTACTTGCTTTGGTAGCTGGCTTCTTAGCCAGAGGGATCTGTTTCTCCTGGCTCAGCCTGGGATTTGTGCTGCTGCTGCCTGAGACAACAGTGTGTTGCCTGAGGAGAGGTACACAGCAGGAAGTGAAGTACACGCCCTCACAGACACTGCTGTGGACTCCCAGCCCCCAGCTGGGATAGTGATTGTGTGGGGAGGGGAGCAGTTTCCCTTGGTGCTGGCTGGGAATTGCGCTGCTGCTGCAAGAGGTGTTAGGCACTTCCAGAAATGAACTGCGAGCTCCTGTAGCCAAAGTGCGAGCCCCGGCCTCCTCTGATGCCAACTCCCTACCAGGATCACATAGGGGTGGGGGCTATTTTTTCCCTGTTGGCACCCAGGATTTTGGATTCATGCAGCCCATGCTGGAGGTGAGATGTGCCCTGGAAATGAGGTACGTGCTCCCACTCCTGCAGCCGAGGTCGAAGTGAGCGCTCCTGGCACCGCCGCTGAGGCTGCTGACTCCCCTCTAGGATGGCACAGTGCTGGAAGCAGTTTTTTCCCTTGTGCCACCCGGGTTTGGAATTTGGGCTGCCCAGCAGTTATATATGGAGTGAGTGTTCCTCTCTCCGAGCGTGGTTAAACGTTCTTTATCTCTTCCCCAGATAGTACTATGAGCATGTTCAGTTTCTCTGTCTCTTCCCTTTGTCTCTTGGGCTCTGCACGCTTGCCCCGTGTTGGGCTGGGGCTCCCACCTCCCCTACCCTTCTCGGGCTGGCCTGTTTTCCAATCTGTCCAGTTTGCACTCACTCACTCAGGTATCTTTGAGGCTGTCTTCTTTCTGGAGTCCGTATTTTCTCCTTCTGCTCTTGCAGATGAGAGTAATGTCTTTCTCAGTTCGATAGATGGGGCAGACGAAGTTCACAGAGCTCCCTTCCTCTCCACCATCTTGGCTCCTCTGCTCTGAACCTTCTTGAATGAATGAGGCAGTTTCCTTCTCACTCTTCTGTGAGAATCCCTTAATTGTGAGAAAATAACACAAATGCATTGACTTTGAAATTTTCCTCAGAAAATCATGTTTAAATGTATCAGCAAAACCATGGCTTTGAAAATTTAGAGTTTTATCCCCCATACCCTTTCTTTCCATAGATTTTGCCTGGTGTGTGTGTGTGTGTGTGTGTGTGTGTGTGTGTGTGTGTTGTCACCTTGTGTATGTGATTGTGCTGTGTTTTCAGGAAACTGTTTCTTTATAAGAATCTTGCAGTTGAGACCACCCTGCCAAGAGGGAAATGTAGAGCTGGCACTTATCTTTCTGCCATGTTGGAGAAAATATCACAAGGTGCTGGGTTGGCATTTCCAGTGTTGTGTGGCCTAATGGGCTATTTAAGACTGGTTGAATACTTTGGAAATTACTCTTATAATATACAGAGATGAAACAGTGCCCTTGGGAGTTGCCCTGAGGGGAATAAACATCTACACTTGCTTGTGTCTGGGACAAGGAAGGAAAGTGATCATTCCAGGACATTATGATTGGGCCCAAACAGTGAGCTATTATCCTACCAAGAGATCCCAGATTGTGAGGGTTGAGATATCCACCCAAAATGTGACCTTTCTTAATTATAGAAGTCTTATTACATTTTAGGACCTCTAAGTGTAGATATGTGTTTTAGATTACTTTGGGTATTTTCTTTCTTCCTGTACTATACTCTCAATAAATTCTATTAACAATCACAATTATTTTGAGTTATGCTGTCTAAAATTATCAGGCTCGAGTAGGTCTTTACTGGAGATCCAGGCCCAGACCTTGCCATTTTAGGGGTACTAGGTTATTAACAGATGAGAAAATAGTCAGGCAACAGAATAGGCCAAAGCAGACTTTTTCTGAAATATGCATGAGCTGGTACAATGGAGAATGTTTGATATTGGATGAAGGTGTGCTAATGCAGAGGGAGAATTTTCTGTGATTAGTTAGGTTAAGTCATAGTAAAGAAAAATTGTAATATTTGTAATCTTAAGCTGGAAGGTTGAGAATACATAATTGGTTATATAAGTATGTGTTTGCCTATAGTGATGGAAATGAGAGCACTGGGAAGTCCCTACGGGCAGGTGCAGTTTCTGAGAACTCCTCCCCTTATGGATGTTAGCAGTTGTCAGAAGGCATATGCCTCACATGTGGGGATGACTGCCCTCTGATGCTGCTCAAGACATGTTGATGTTATTTGAATTTAAGTCTGCTTTTCATTTTTAATAATATCGACCTCCACATTTGAACAGGACTTCTCTTGGTCCCCAGATGACATCTTCCCCCAGATAACACCCCAAATCGCAATACTCTTCTCCCCTGTGTAGCACAGCTCCCTGTTCTGCCTGTTACAGAAAGACACCAAGGGTCTCAGGATTTCATTTTCTACTGTCCTTATGGAATTGTCTTCAAAACACACACATGCGTTTACACCCCCCAATATCTTCATGCATGCATGCACATGAATAACCACCCACAAATGCATGTATATGCATTCTCACCCACACAGGTATGCACACACACATGCATGCATGCACATGAATAACCATCCACAAATGCATGCACACACATGCCCATCCACACATGCATGCATATTCATGCCCATCTACACATGTATGCACACACCCACATAACCACATAGATGCATGCATATGAATAACCACCACATAAGTATGCACACATGCCCACCCACACATGCATGCACAGACAAGCCCATCCACACATGAATGCACATGCACACACCCACGCACACGCTTGTGCACACATGCCCACCCACACATGCATGCACACATCCCCACATATGTGCATACAGACACACTCAGGCATGCACACAAATTGTAATATATGAACAAATTTTCAATAGTGGATATATCTAAATGTTGAGATTATAGGTTATTTTAGTTATCTCCTTTTTCTTTACTTTTACTATCCAAAGTTTCCAAAATGAAACTATACAATATTGCATTGTAAAAATGAATTAATAGAGTGCATTACAATTAAACTATAGAATAAAATGGGGTTTTATGTAAGTATCAAAAATGTGACAGATTGCCACAGCATCATATCTCTTCATCTGTTTATCTGTGTTTTCTCTTTCTTCTCTAAAATGCTATGAAATTTGAACAAATCAGAGGTATACACACACCCACACACACACCCACACACAAACCAGGGATTTAGATACACACACATGTGTATCTACATATGTATGTGAATGACTTATATTTCAACAGAAATTATGCTCAAAATTACTGAATCAAGGAGTCCTCAAATATACCTTCATCAACTTAGAAATAAAATAAATAATATAAATAATTAAAAAAATAAAATAGTAATATAAGTTATATTTCTTTTAATATCCCTGTAGACAATTTTAAACTTTTGTGAGACAGGAAAGTTTCGGCTTTGAAGAAACACAATACAGATCCACAAGGATGACTCTTCAATTCTGAAAACAGTCTCGTTTCTTCACTTCTTTTGTGACACAAGCCTGTTGTCATCTCAATACACATGGCCCAGGACTTGTGGGGCCTAAAGGCCATAGGGAGTTAAAAGCCTTGGCCCTTTTATTACTTGCATTGTGTTTCTTATGTTTGGAATTAATGAAGACACCCTGGTGTTTGTTCTCTCAAAAAACTTTTAGCCCAAACATACTAACAGCATAGAATGAGAGAGAATAATGAATCGTTATTTCTTGTTTCCTGCATCTATTTCCTGGATGGAATATAGGAAGTATATGATCAGTTTTTTTCTCTGATTGCAATATTTTTATCTGTAATTAACCTTGGCCCTTACTCTGGGTCTTATTTTGGATGTTTCAAAAGCACAAAGCCTGGAGTGTGACTAACATTTGAAAAATCCTCTCAACACATTAAAAAATGGTTGAGGAGCAAAAACCTATCTTTAAATTTTGCTTTACTGTGTTTTTTTAAAACACTAGGTATTGAAAGACTGTATATATCTAATAGACAATAAGATTATTACAAATAAAAATATACATTGCAATTCCTTAACTAAAAATAAAACCTTTGAAAGTCACTAAGCATGTGTGCAGAGGGGAAGAACAGTATGTGAGTGTATGTGCATTCAAGTGAGAAAATCTTGCTGTGGACATCTGGGAGCACAGAGTCAGGGCTTTTTTTTATTTTAACTATTTGCATGTCTCAATTTCAAATTCAAAGAACATTCTCTTATGGCTTTATATTTGTTGTTAAGTTACAATTCAACACAAGGCAAATTCTGAAACAAATCTGAAATCTTACTCCAGATACTACTCATTTTTCTTCTCAGGGTATGTCTCTATATCATTTTGCTAGTAAATGATGAGCACTTAATTTGACAGCATTATTGGCTATAACATTTCCTCATCAAAATATAATGGGAATTTTTTAATGCTACCTAAGCAACCAGTCTGTGCTTTGGTCGATTTCCCCTGCTTTTGTGAACTTATATTCTCCTTTAGCCCTAGTGTACCCCTCACAAGCGTTCTAAAGTTACCCCTCCCTTTTCTGACACCATGCACATCCACCTCCTACCTAACGCTCTGGCACCTTCCCTGTTCATCTCTAATATAATCACACATATTTGTGTGTAACTTCCTTATCCACCTTTTCAATGACCTTTTATTCCCCCCAAACCTTTTCCAATTCCTTAAAATACCTTTTGTTATCAGTAAGATCTCACCTAAGGCTAGGCTCTTTCTGTACTAATTGAAGAACATGGCTTAATGTCATTGGCTAATATGAATACTCAGAATTCTAGCAGCCTAACTTAGGTCATTATATCTCCTAACTAGCCTAACATAGTAATTATGTCATGAGTGGATGCTGAATATATATTGATTGACATAATAAATTATTGGCAATAAAAATGTCCACATATAAATCTTTGTATGCATCAAAAACTACAGTAACAGTCTGTCAGTTGTGTTGTGTTCTCTTGATGACAAGGCAGTTAGTGTGGGTTAGACTAAAGAAAAAAAATGGAAGTTACTGGCAATTAATTTTTAAGATGCTGGGAAAAACTAATTATCACTAACTCTGGCATAAGAAGGGATCCCCACATGTATTCTGTAATAAGAGGCATTGCAAAACCTTAAAATAAGTGAAAAATACTCAATTTTATTTCAAAGTAATAAGGTCCTAATAGAGTAAATATATTCTTGGCTTTACTAATAATAGTTCTTGCCAAATGTAAGTTTCTCTCAGACAACACTGTTGAATTGTGGTATGAAATAAAGAGCTAGAAAATTAAACATCTGTTCTATAAAAATATAAATTTACTGGAAATGCTATAGGATGAAAAATATAAAGCCTGGCCTCTAGAGATCCTAAACATGTGACTTACCCTTTTTAGGTACACATCCATTGTGAATAATGTGATAGATTGGAGCCTTCAAAATCTCTCTATGAGAATAAGTTAATTTTCTCCAAACTTGTTGATTGGTCCAATGAAATGCAAAATATTTTGATATTCTATTTGAGATAAGTTTGATTCAGTGTCAAGGAAATAAGCATGAATTCATATTGGATGAAAACTACAGAGGAGATGTGAGGTGAGTTCAAGATACTGAGTTTGGGAGGAGGGGAAGGGAAAGCCATATTTCTGCTGACTTTCTTCAGTTTCACTATGAGCAGGAAATGGAAATAGGGCTGATGGGATTCAGTAATGTTGGCTAGGCCATAGTTTGAGTGTAAATATTGTGTTCCTATTTCTCTCCCTGTTCCTCTTTATTTATATATTGTTTTGACAAGGAAATTACAAGACTAAGTACATTGATTGTGTCTGCTTTTTGACATCTACTTACCTGTTAGAGTATTTCATATACATGGCCATTTCATCATTGTATAAGGGTTGAGAACTGGTTGTTAAATCCAGTTGGAAGCTCCGTGCAGAGGTGATATCAAGTGTTTATATGAGGACATAGCATCAACATGTGTTCATCCCATGATTCTCTGCATTTGGCTGCCTTCACAACATGAGGGGAATTTGATTATTTGGCAAAACTATTTAAATGCTGTGATATATTATTGAAACATCATCTATACTTCTTAAAACACCTATTTATTAAAATGAGAGAACACATAAAATTAGAATCCCATAAATAAATCTCTGCTACCTTGCATTATTTATGAGTTTATGGTATGAGAGGAATTCCTTTGGTTTTTATATCAATGGCTATATATCCATGTTGCAAAAAGAAACCAGAGTGGCAAAAAATCAGAATATCTAAACATGTAATAATTCTTAATTTTTAGCATATGTACAAATGTATGTCCTGGATTAATAACCAGTACATATGCCAATTCTTTGGTATTTGGCCTGATCATGTAATGATATTATTAGATTAGTTAATAATTATCACAGGTCAAATATCAAATTCAAAAGCAAAAATAATAATAACAGACATGAAAATAATGAGTATGAATGATCTTTTCTTGGGTATTTGAGGAAAGACCACAAGGTCTTATGTGACCTCAGAGCAATCATGAGGAAAATAATTCAACCAAATTCTTAATAGCTGTGAAATTTAGTACTAATAGGGTGTTCCTCTTCGTAGGAAGCCAGTTATGAAGAAATATGTTTAACTCATATGTTAACTCTACTGATGACATAAGAAGTAGATTATGTCTATGTGTTTAAATTGAAATCAAATATAATATATATTACAGTCACCCTTTGATTACCAAAGTGATAATAATTTATATTCCTCAGTTTCATATTGATCAACACTAAGTCACATGGTTTGAAAAAAACTTACACAATTAGTAGTCTATGAATATTCAGGAGTGAAGAGTCTTAACAGAGACAGAATTCATAGTAAATCCCCATTTAAAATAATTTTAGGAGAAAAACTTAACATTGTATATTGTTTAAATTAGGCTAACACTGCAATAATGTCTACATTTATGTGGAACTTTAATTGTAAAAGTGTATCTGTTTGGATTTGTTGTTTAACAACATTGACCTATTTGTGTTATTTTACTTGAACCCTTTAACACCAGTACAGACTTTGGGAATTCAGAGATTTACACTTGTCCTCAGTCATACTAGCCACATTCAAGCATTCAGTTGCCACATGTGGCTCGTAGCTGTCATGCTGGACAGTGCAGTTGGAGAAACTTCCTTAGTCACTGAAAGGTCTACTATGCAGCATCACTTTAGAACACTTCTGATGTCTCTTCTTTAGTGTTCATTTTCCAGAGATTTGAAACAACCTGTCTTCAATTCCCTGGGTATCTCTTGTCTGGGCTCAGGATTTCTAGTCCTTTCCACTGGTTCTCACCTGAGGTGGATGGGAGTACTAGTCATCAATCCAACCTCATTGTTCTGTAAGTACTACAGAATTCTGTAAGTACTCCTAATTCCTTGGAAATCCGTCACAGATTTTAATACATTAGGCGGCACTCTTTCACCAAGATCATTTAATTAGTAGTGAGTCCATGTAAAGAACAGTATCAGTAAGCAAACATTATTCAGTCTTAGAATTTCCTGCATTACTCATTGCAAAAACAAATTGTTTTGTTTTTGGTTTTGCATTCAACTTTTTTCAGGTGTTGAGTATATTATGTAGGCTTAAATGAATTATTGAGTAATGAAGTTGACAGACTATATGCTACTGGTTTACTACAGTGGGGTTGTGGAACTTCATTTAAGGGAAGTAAAGGGGACTTAAGAGACATGCAAAAGTGGCTGAGAAGTTGTGCTTGAAGAAAAGGTGTGATTTGAAGGCTTCGAGTTGGGTCACTTCCTGCATCTCTGAAGTTTGGATTTACCTTTAAAAACATTTGTGCTTTTATTTGTCAATATATTTGAAAACAAATATTAATTATTGAGTGAATCAATATTAATTATTGACCGGACAGCAATACTTTCTGAAGTTTTTTGCGACAGGTGTTTGTGTGTGTATGTCTGTATTTGTGTATGTGTAAAAAAGAATGGAATGTTTCCTTAATTGGAAACACTGTAAAAAGAAGTATTTAAAAACTTTTTAAACATTTGTTTGTTTTTGAGAGGGGGGCGCAGAGAGAGGGAGGGAGATACAGAATCTAAAGCAGGCTCCAGGCTCTGAGCTGTCAGCACAGAGCTTGATGGGGGACTCAAACCCACGAGCTATGAGATTATGACCTGACCTGAAGTCAGACGCTTAACCAACTGAGCCACCCAGGTGTCCCTAAAAAGAGGGATTTTAAATATCATTTTTGTGTCATAATACTACTTCACTTCAGTATCAGTGTTCCAGTGAGAGTATTTTTCAGTATGCAGAGTGAGTGTTTATATGTCCCCTAGTTCACTTACTGCTGTGTTATGTGTGTATGTGTTTGTATGTGTTGAGTTCTGCACAGTTTCATCATTTGTGTAGGTTAGGGTGTTCATCATAATGGCCAAGATACTAACCATTTCCAATATCACAGGGATACTTCATGTTACCATATTTATTTTATTGTGTCTAACAGGATCCACAGTGTCTAATTAATAGAAAATGGATCAGTATATCATCTATGAAGTTCACTTCTGTGTAGAGGAAATATTGGAGAGTAATGCTTACAAACATAGGTACCAAGATAAGTACTTATGGTTCACATTTGAGTTTTCAAGGTGTACATGTCTTTGCTAGAAATGGATTAAAGGTGATCTTCTTGTAATTGTACCTCACCATTACAACAGTCTCAACCAATAATGGCAATGAAGTATCTGTAATTTTTAATAAAATAGAGAACAGGAAATAAAAATCATAGCTAACCCAAGAGAATTCTGGGGGCACTGGTAAGTAGCATTCTTCTAAAGAATAATGGAAATGTAATTATATGATTGTATACTTAAAACTTTAAAAAAAAGGGGTAACTTTTCCAAATACTGAGTATAGTCAGAGTTTTACAAATATTACTGAAGGCTTCTCAGTAAACTGTAGCAATGCAGTAACTTGCACTTAGGAAATAAGGATTAGTGAATATTAAAAACTGTTATCATAGAATGATAAATTCTTATAAAACAGAAAAGTTTTAAGATTTTTTTCCCCATCATTCTGTAACTTGCCTCAAGAAATTTGCTGAGTCCAGTGTTCCTTTTATGTTGTCTGAAGTCAGGATGAGATGCTATAAGGAAAATGATCTCAGAGGAAAAAACTGCTACTCCCTGACTCATTGCTTTCCAATCCCTAGTATCACTGAGGAGATTTTAGTAGATTCTGAGGCCCCTTAGGGGGATGCTTAGGGAAGGAAGACCCCACAGCGATTGACACGACCAACCCACCAACCAAGGACAGGCAGAACACAACAGCCAGAAGAAGGGATGACTTGCTGGGCTCTTTGAGAACCAGGAAGCAGAACCCCGCCCCCTTGCGGTGCTCAGAACTGGTCTGGTAGTTCCTTTGAGGGAAGGTGCCACTTTCCTCCACAGAGCTCTCGCCTTCCAGAGACGCATCTCTGGGAAGGACATTGAACAACCGTCTTCCCCAATTGCCCTTGGTACACTGCCCATAGTGTTTTTATTCCCTTTCCATACACCATGAAATGAAGTATTTTATACACAGGTCAAAATCTCATTTAACATTTTAGGGCTTCTCTTAATAAAATGAGAATTAGAAGTGTGATATAGCAAATCAGCAGAGTGATTTAGAGACGTCATAAAGTTTTAGATGATAATCACTAATATTAGCTATCTGCAAACCTTTTCCTTTCATATAACAGCATAATCTGTATATATCCTAAAGAAATCCTGGGAAAGAGTGTATAGATAGCAGATATTACTGCACATTTTGAAGAGAAAACACAGCAATGTGGCTTACAAATCATCACAGTATTATTAAATATTTGATGATGAATATCTACATGTAGTATATTACCTAAAGCATCATATTATATATCTATAGGTATATGTATGTGTATATATATATGTATATATGTAGCCTAGATAAATATATCTACATGTTAATATATAATGTATAAATATGTAATAAAAAAGTACATATTATTACATAACATTATACACACTAAAATACAATAATGTTATATGTGTAACACAAATATTTAAATACGTATACAGACACCATATTTACCTAGTTTATATAGATACACATGTAGGTACATATCTTCATGCTTGTTGCTCATATACTTCTCTTTTCTGACTATCTTCTCAAACATGTTAATGCCTTCGTTTTCACACATTTTAACACATATGTCTGATTAGGATTCCCTAAATACTACTCCTCTTATTCTTGATTTTCTTTGTAGATTCTTTATCTAATTTCCTACAGTAATTTATTTTTTAAAGTTTTTCCTACAATACTTTTGACTATGTGTAGTGTAGTCTGTTAAGTATCTGAATCTTAACAGACTCCGAGGTCATTAAAGAAAGAAACTGTGTTGTCTGTTTTTTTTTTTTTTTTTGAGTAGAGAGAGAGCACAAGCAGGGGAGGGGCAGAAAGAGTGAGAGAAGGAATCCCAGACAGCCTCCACATTCAACACAGAGCCCAATGCAGGGCTTGAACTCACGACCCTGGTACCATGACCTGAGCCAAAACCAAGAGTGTGATGCTCAACCAACTGAGCTGCCCTGGTGCACGGAGGTCCGTGTATTCTAGCTTGTTTCAGGGTGTACTTGCTACTTATTTGGGGATTAAACAAAACATTTCTCTAAGGGAATTAAGGTATAACATAGATAATGTCAGATTTTCAAAATGGGAAGGAGCATATTGTATCTTGTTTCTGATTGGACATCAAAGACAGGTGTTTGATGATGCTCAGAGTCATATAGTAGTGTCCAAAATGTTTTAGACCTGTTTAAGTTTAAGAATTTTTTTCCTGTAGTTTTGACAAAGGATTCTTTTAGTCTGTTTTAGATTGTCTAGGTTGAATCCACTTAAAATTTAAGATATTTTTTGTGACTTTATAGAATATTCATAAGGTTCTGTTGTGTCATGCAATATTTCTAAATAAAATATACTGACTGAGAAAAAAACTTTAGACAGAATTTTTCTTAATTTATGAGATGTATCTTTGCAATATTTAGAATAATTACATTCAAAAGAAATGTAAAAGTAGTAATTAAAAACTTTTATCAGATTTTATCCATGTTTTTTATTTCATCAATGTTAAGATGTATGAGAAACTGATGCTTACCTTTATCATTCCAAGGGAGTTCTTGTCAGAAGGCTTCTTCATAATTAAACAACTTAGTTTGGGATAGTGAGGCTCACTGTGGTATCTATTCTGTCCTTTGGTGGCATACTCAAAGTTCAGTATGGAGATGAATATTGATTGTTTTCTTTCTCACACTGTACCACATGTCTTAAGTCATTGATCTATTTTGAGGTAATTTCATTTTTTCTGTTTGTGGTTGTCCAGTTTTCCCAACACCATTTATTGAAGAGACTATCATTTTTCCATTGAGTATATTTGGCTACTTTGTTAAATATTAGTTGACTGTATATGGTGGGTTTATTTCCAGGTTCCTATTCTATTCTATTGGTCTGTGTGTCTATTCTTCTTTCAGTACCATGCTATTTTAATTACCGTTGCTTTGTAGTGTCCTTTGAAGTCAAGAAGTATGATGACTCCAGCTTTGTTCTTTCTCAGGTTTGCTTTTGCTATTCAGGGTCTTTTGTGGTTCCATACAAACTTTAGGATTCTTTTCTTTCTATTTCTGTGAAGAATGTTACTGGTATTTTAGTAGGGATTGATTCTATAGATGGCTTTGGGTAGTAAAGACATTGTACCAATAGTAATCCTTCCAATCCATGAACATGGGATAATTTTCCATTTGTTTATACCTTTTCAATTTATGTTATCAAAGTTCTGTAGTTTTCATTGTACAGCTCTTTCTCTTCCTTGGTAAAATTTATAAGTATTTTATTGGTTATGATGCAGTTGTGAATGGAATAGTTTATTGTTTTTAATTTCAGGCATATCATTAATAGTGTATAGAAACACACCTGATTTCTGTATGTTAGTTTTATAATCTGCAACTTTACTGAATTTGTTGATTGATTCCAAGAGTGTTTTTCTTAAGTCTTTAGAATTATCTATATATAAGATCATATCATTAGCAAAAAATGACAGTTTTACTTCTTTCTTTTCAATTTGGTTCTCTTTCTTTTAATCTTGTCTGATTGTGCTAGATAGAATTTCCAATACTATGTTGAATAAGAGTGGTAAATAAAGTTACACATACATCGCCCATAGTTATTTACTCAGGAGGAGGAAATATGTCCATAAAAAATTTTGTTCAAAAAAATTTTATAGTAGCCTTATAATCCTCATAAACAGTGAACATACCAAATATCCATCAACAGGAAATACCAGCCAGCAGTAGAAGTGCATGAAGTCATGATACACAAAACAGCAGAGATGAAGCTGAAAAATGTTACATAGAGATAAAGCCAGGCATAGGCTATACTCTCTGTGATCACATTTATAAGAAATCCAAGATTCTGCAAAACCACTGTGTGATGGTCTAGTGGATGCCACTGTGTGAAAAGGATTAACGGGAAAGTGGCCAGGAGAGATTTTGTGATGTGATGACTTGCATTTTTCTGTTTTTGTGCTGTCTGTAGTTCAGATGTTTATGACAATTGTCAAAAGCTACCTAACCTGTCAAGTTATGCTCCTAAGACCTAGCATTTTATTGTTGGCAAGTAATTTTTTTTTTTGAGATAGATAGGTAGCTAGCTAGTTAGGTTGATTGATTAAATTAATGGAGGGTTTTCAGTAAGAAACCTAGGTATAGACATTCTCCTTTGGCATCATCAGATCTCACTAAGTTAGTGTAAAATAGAATAAGTAAGAAACAAGGAGACTGATTGCACAATAATATTTTTTAACATACAATGACATAATCAGATGCTATACATTTCTCCATGATATTTTGGCACATGTACATCTGGGCCTGCAGTAAATGTTATAGGATGAGAGACTGTGACAGGGTAAAGAACATAAATAAACAAGTAAAAACAAATTAAACAGTATGAAAGGAAACATGTGCCTCATTTGGGCTAATGATTTTCGTGTTCCAGGAAAAAAAAAGAAAGAATCAAATTGACTTGAGTATCTAGACAAATAATATGTACTTTTTAAATTAGTAAGGAGAAGATAAAAAATTTAATAGAAAAAGTTATCCAAGCAGAAAATTCATAAAAGGAGAATATAAATGGCCAATATAACCTAAAGAATATTTTCTTACTGAGTAATTATCAAGAATATGTAATTTAAAATAACATTGTAAAAGAGAGATAAAACTCTTTTTCTATCTCATTATAAAGACAAAAAATCATAATACTTGATATTAGAATCTGTGAAAAAACAAATATTTGTTAATGGTGTTGAGTTCTGTATTGATACAGATTTTTTTTGAGGGTAGTTTAGCAGTATTTGTGAATCTTGAAATACACCTGCTGTTTCTACACTTGAGAACTGCATAGAGCTCCTCACCCTAAAGATTTCAGCAAGTGGGTTACGGTTTTTCCACGTAAGGAACATGTCTGAAAATTGGCCTCACCATGGATTCTCCAGGAACCTAGTTTTCCCCCCCAGTTTTCTTCCCAACATCATTGGACATCTGCCGCCTGGGTCACTCCCCATCTGGCATCTACTTTACAGCTGAATGTCATTGGCCATTGCTTAGCCAGACTTGTGTACTGAGAGGTCAGAGAGTGAAGCCTTTTATATGTTTTAAGATAAAAGACTAGTTTTCTGTTCTATAGAAACTTTGAGAGGAAGCATAAACCCCCTTCGCCTCCCACAGTGTCCTCATTACTAGCCGGTTGCATAGGTAAAATACATTTGTTACAATGTGTGCACCAACATTCATGCATTCTTGTTAACTAACTTACACAGTGCACACACTTTGTACTATATACTTCTGTGGGTTTTGAGAAATTCATAAAGCTCTGTTTCCCCCATGTTTATATCATACAAAGTAGTTCCCACATTTACAAAATACCCTGTGCCTCACCGATTGATCTTTCTCTACCCTGAACTCCTGGCAATCTCAGATCTTTCTACTCACTCTTGAATTTCCCATTATTCAAAATAGTTACATGGTGATGTAGGCTGTAACTTGCCTGGGAAGAATGACATTTCCATTTTTACTTTAAATACTTTGGTAATGTTTAGATTTTTAAGTAATGAGGTTAACTTAATTACCTCATTGTATGGCATAAAGTTGTGTTTTTTCCCCACGATTCTAAACATGCCTCTAGGCATGTTGTTGAGAACACAAGCTTTAATGAGAGTGTACTACTTTGGTGTTAGGTCTCATTCTGTCCCCTGTCAAGTTTATGAATTCTGAATATCTTTGAAGATAACAGTAGAACTACTGCACAGTCATGTTATGGGAAATTTGTTTTTTGAGAGCAAGAGAGATTGCTGGGGAAGGGCAGAGAGAGAGAGAGAGGGAGAGAAATCCCAAGCAGGCTGAGTGCTGACAGTACAGAGCACAATGCAGGGCTCAAACTCATGAACCATGAGATCATGACCTGAGCTAAAGTCAGAGGCTTAACTGACTGACCCACCCAAGTGCCCCTTGTTACAAGAAATTAAAGAGATATGTGTGTACAGATTGCTTAACATGGCATCTAGAATGCTTGCTATTACTCAATGGATTACTAGTATTTCAGTTATTACAACATGAGGAATTTAAGTTAGACATAAAAATATTGGTTCTTCTGTTTGGCTTGATGGACAGTAAAATGGACTACTGAAGACTTTGAAGATTTTATTTTTTATAATGGTCCATCAAATACCAGGTAATGTTTGCTTATGGAAATTTTAAAATAAGATATGGTTGTTAATTAAATTTAAGTCTATGGTTTAATTAAATAAGAAAGAATAAGAAAGACTGAGAATAATTGCTTTAATGAAATGACTTTAAATTCAACATTGTCATTTTTTTTAAAGAATTAATGAAAGGGCACCTGGTGGATTTAAGCCTTGATATTCTAGAATAAGTTTTTAGACTCCAGAGGAAAATTGATCAGTTTCTAAACTGAAGTTTCTTTCCTTCTAAAGAATCATGTTTCATACTTCATGAAATAGCGGAAACATCAAACGTTATCAAAATGTGAAATAACTTACATGAGGCTGTAGAATAGGAATAAATATGCAAAGCAAGAAAAATAGAAACAGTAGGATAAATGGAATTGAATCTATTCTAATGCATGATTCACCAAAAAGCAAACTTGGAATTGAACTTCTGAACAGGTCAAAGCTGAAGGTCTGTTAGGGATACCAGCGGTGGAGCACGAGTGAATTTAGGCTTGGTCCAGCTGAGGCTGCATTGCGTGTCAGCCCCACGTGTTAACAGCGGGAGGTGCACCTTCTCCCCACAGCAGCAGATGCAGAACAGATGTGGGTCCCGCGTCAGTCTCCTATGGAGACTACTTTCTTTTCAGATACAATACATCCTTACTGGGAACCAAGCTAAACATCACTCTGCAACACTGAGCACAGTCTCGGATATATACAAGATGTGAGAAATGGAGCGAGACTTGCATTCCCTAATTTTTGTTAGAGTTATTTCTCTCATCTTTGAAAAATAAATTTGTTGACCTATTTTTTAAAGTTTATTTATGTATTTTGAAACAGAGACAGCACAAGCAGGGGAAGGAGGGAGGGAGGGAAGGTGGGAGAGATAGAGACAGAGAATCCCAAGCAGTCTCCATGCTGCCAACACAGACCTAGATGTGGGGCTCAAACTAATGAAACCGTGAGATCATGACCTGAGCTGAAACTAAGAGTCAGACGCTCAACTGACTGAGCCACCCAGGTGCCCCTGACCTATTTTTTAAAAACAATCTTTTGATATTTTACATTTTCCTAAAAGCTGAGTCATTGAAATATAAAACCAAACTTTCATATAAGAAAACCTTCTGCTGCAAGATTTATTAACAACATGACTTAGATGGAGTTTTGGCCATCTGCTGGTGGATAAAACTAACTGTGTCATTTATTATTAACTGTATCTGTTGGAGAGAAATTCCATGAATTTTTTTAAAAGTCGTATTTATTTTTGAGAGAGAAAGTACAAATGGGGAGAGATAGATTAAGAGGGAGACAGAGGATCCAAAGCAGGCTCTGCATTGACAGCAGCAAGCCCAATGTGGGGCTTGAACTCATGAACCACGAGATCACGACCTGAGCCGAAGTTGGTTGCTTAACCAACTGAGCCACCCAGGTGCCCCTCCATTAATTCTTAAAAAGAATGACAATGTTGAATTTAAAGTCATTTCATATAGCGATTATTCTCAAAGGCTTTCTTACTCTTTGTTAATTAATGAAACAATCTACTTAAACTTAATTAACAACCACATATTGAAGTTTCCATAAACAAAACAGTGGAAACACAAAGAAAAAAATACAAAAGTCTAAAATTGTCTCTCCAAAATATTTTTACATATAAATTATAGGATGAAAATGATTGATAGACAACAAAATGAGCAACAGAATGCCACATTTTGGCAACATGTAATTTATAAGAAATACCTGATGATACTATTTGAGCAGAAGATACCAGTGTCATGTGAGTATGGAACAAACGGCAGTGCCATGCTGGTCCCCAAGTGCCACTAGAGCATGGGTATGAGCTGAAAGCTGGTATTTAAGCCTCCATGTTATGTTTAAAAGTGACAATTATCATCTGTCAATTATGCTGCAGGAGCTTGGCGCAGAGGTGGAAGAGTGCCCAAATGAGATAGAAACATTACAAGAAAGTATATAACAAAAAAATTCTTCACAAAAAAGTCTTTTTAAAATATTATGTAGCAGCACATACAAAGGATAATACACTGAGGCCATGTTGTTGTTTTTTTTCCCAGGAATGGATATCATCTCAAAATTCAATTTAATTTACCATGCAAATGGGATAGCATATGACAAGCCTGCAGCTAACATAGTCAGTAGTAGAAAGCTAAAGGCCTCTAAGGTTAGGAACAAGAGAAGGGTGCCCACTCTCGTCATGTGTGTTCAACCTAGTACAACAGAACAATGGGCAAGGAAAATAAATAAAAGGGATTTAAATCTGAAAGGAAGAAGTAAAATCATCAATTGGTGATGACATAATCCTGTATGTAAAAAATGCTAAGGACTTACTTCATAAACACATTTGTTACAGCTGATAAATTATATCATTTACATTGCACTGTACAAAATCAACAGACAAGAATTAGTTGTATCTCTGTACACTAACAATAAACCTCTGAAAAGGAAATTACATAAGTGACCCCATTTATAACAGTATCAGAAAGAATAAATATGAATAAACTTAACCAAGAGGTAAAAGACTTGTACAATGACAACATCAATGGAAGATATTAGGCATATATAAATGCATGAAAACATCCTATGTTCATGGACTAGAGGATTAATACTTTTATGGTATCCATACAAATCCACTGCCATCGTATCAAGATTATAATGGCTTTTTAAAAAATAGAAATAGAAAAAAAATAGTCCTAAAGTTCATATGGAACCACAAAGATCCAGAATTGCCAAAGCAGTCTTGAGCAAGATGAACAAAGCTGGAGGCATCACACTTACAAAAGTAGGTAATTAAGAGTAAGGTATTGACATAAGTAGATAATAGTGCAGAGAACAGCAATGGGAGAAGGACAGTCTCTCCAACAAACAGTATAGGGAAAACTTGATGATCACATGCAGAAAAGTGAAACTGGACCACAGCTTACACTATATGCAAAAATCAGCTCATAAAGTCTTACTGTAAGACTTAGACTCTAAAACTCCTAGAAGAATGGGAGGGAGGAAGCATCTTGGCCAGGATTTCTCAGATGTGACACCAGAATGCAGGCAGCAAAAGCAAAAATGGACAGGTGGGACTCCTTTACAATCTGTTATTTGCTTCAGTACTTAGGACGTTGGTACTGACCTGGCAGGTGTCCTGTGTACTTGTTTTCTCTTGCATCTCGTCCATCATCTGCAATGACATGTGAGTCCCCTCACATCACTCTTGTTTACTGACTCCTCCGCATGGGCACAGGAGTGATTTATGAAGCGGAATCAAAAACTATGATATAAAAAATAGCATCAACAACACCTAGTACAAATAAAAGTGACTCAAAGTGCTAAGCCTTGCTCAGGAATTTGACCTGTTTTGGTAAATGCTTTTCAGCTTTTTATTCAACCAGTATCTGCAAAGGGAAATAGGACGTATAAAAATGAGCGTATTTTGTAGTGAGGTCTGTTCTTTAAAGATTTAGTCTCAAAGTGGTTTTCTTCAAAGGACATATTTTTATCGGACTAAGTAACTGCAGTTTTTTGAAACTGTGATGATGTGGGCTCCAGGGAAGTGAGGAGGTCCTGTGGGGGAAGGGGTGCCGTCGAAGGAGAGCACTGCCACAGGGGCATGATGTTGTCCAGGGAGGACACTGCTGCGGGGCTGGGATGCCATCCAGGGGAGCATAGCTTTGGGGCCGGGATGCTGTTCTAGGGGAGCACCACCGCGGGGCCGGGATGCTGTCCAAGGAGGACACCGCCACGGAAGCAGGGATGCCACCCAGGGGGGACACCGCCTAGGGGCTGGGATGTCGTCCAGTGGAGCACCACTGTGTGAGCAAGACCATGCCTCTTGTATTCAGATAAACTCTTCATACAAACAATTCATGTTCCCCATCCCTTCATTTACCAGTTTAGATAAAGTATCTGAATAAGCCGCACCCAGAAATGTTTCTAAGGAGGCACCAAAACCTGCATGAGTGGGGTCCGCCTGGATGCACGTGTCTGGCAGAGGCATGGCTGTAATGCCAGGGGTTTCTGGAGTGCGCCTTTCTGTGTCCATGCGCGAGCTTCACACTGTTCCCCTTGAAGGGAGTCACATCTCTCCTCTTTTTCTCGCAGTTGCTGCTCCTCTGCTGATTTTATGTAGATGTGAATGTTTTGTAGCCAATCAAAAAAGTATCTAAAGATAACTAAATAAATGGAGATCCAACCGAATGAAAAACACTGAAACAACTCCCATGGGGCTTCCTGAGTATTCACATGCTTTCTTTCCTAGTGACTGTGTATATTTCAGACATGGTGGCAGCAATGTCACCACACTGGTTTGGTGAAGATTCTAACAGGAATCTCCTGGAGGGTTTCCCCTCCAGCTGCTCTCACTGGCCTAGGCCCCTCTAGTCGCATGTGACCTGACACAGGTGTGGTACCTTCACTGCTCCAGGGAAGGCCTCTTGTGAATGACCTTTCCTAACAGAGAATGCCAGATTATGGTACAGACTTCTCCAAATGAAGGAGGTGCAAAGTGGGGAGAGAAGTTCTGTATAATTGCTAGAAAATCAGCTGTTTCTTGCACATCACTTTCTTTAGTTCCTGAATACTTGATGCAGATAACAAATTTTCCTGCACTGCATTTTTCTCACCTACATCACTACATGGGCACACATGCAGTCACACGCACACACAGGCACACATATGCACACACATGCACGTGTGTAAACACACACATGCACACATGGAGTCACACACATGTACATGACCACACATCCATACACATACACATGCATTCACACATATACACAGTCCTACACCTGTATATACACATGCGCATACATTCACACTTGCAGACACCCCCATGCACACACATACACACAGACAAGAAGCAGAAAGCCAATGCTGCCTTATTAAGACACAGACCAAGTCATTCTCTCTAACCAGGTTCTTCACTGCATGAAAATAAAATTTTTTTTGAATCAAATGAATGCTTTATTTTTAAGGCATTTGAGAAAGAAGCACTGGGATAAAGCTTACACCAGCAAAATATCACGATTTCTCTCTTTGAAATGAATATTTAAAGGGAACCCAGCCAAATTAATCAGAAATGCTGAGAACAGCAGCCTCTTAAACATTAAGGGATGCACGGCCCTTTTCAGAATGATTTATTTTTGTATCCTCTTCTTAATAATTTTTTTTAACTTTTTATTTTTTATACAGAGAGAGACAGAGCATGAGAGGGGGAGGGGCAGAGAGAGGAGGAGACACAGAACCAGAAGGAGGCTCCAGGCTCTGAGCTAGCTGTCAGCACAGAGCCTGATGCGGGACTCGAACCCACAAACGTGAGATCTGACCTGAGCCAAAGTCGGAGGCTTAACCGACTGAGCCACCCAGGCGTCCCTGTATCCTCTTCTTAGGAAAAGTACACGTATGTACAGAAGTTCACATAATGTATTTGTGGCAAATTCATGGCTTAATTGTCCTCAAACATCAGGTTAACACTTCTAACATCAGAGGTTATATATTTGAAATGATCACTATTGGTTTGAAAAACACGAACTATCTCACCCTTTCAGACACCATGTACCAAGTACATACCTGAATATCAAGATTATAATTGCTTTTTTACTATGAAAATAATAGTCTGAGTGTTTCTTTTTTATAAGGTTTATGTTACAAATTTACACAATATAGGTTAATGCTTTTATCTTCATGGTCAGAAGAACAAGTTTTCTAATTTTCAGTAGAGGTAATGTTGGACCCTATTTCCCAGTGCGAGTCACTGAGAATGGAACCCAGGAACACAAATGGAGTTGGTTATTAGGTGTTTTAGTTCGGCCTACAGGCCCCTCAGAGTAGGTGCAATTCCTCGGAAGAGCGCCCAGCCCAGCAGAAGCTCAGGGTTTATATAGGTCAGAGTAACCAATCACCGTCTTACAGCAGTTGATGGTACCGCAGAGCAGTGACCAGATGACTTTCACCTGTTGACTTTGCCTTTTCCAGGTGGGGTTGTTTTAACAGAATCTTAAGAAACAGGTTTAACCAGTTACATTCCTAGGGTCACCAGAATGGAAGTGGGCAAGTGAGAACAATGGTTGGTAATTTAGGTTCTAACAGTAACACAAGGAAAAGCAAATATTAACGACAAGGATATTTTAAACTAGTATTTTTTTTTTGAGAGAGAGAGCATGCACTTGTGCAGGGGAGGGGCAGAAAGAGAGGGGGAGAGAGAGAAGCCCAAATAGGTTTCCCACACTGACAGTGAGGAACTTGCTTGGGCTTCTCTCTCTACTTTTTCTCTCTCTCTCTCTCTCTCTCCTTTCTCGCTCTCTCTCTAAATAAACAAACAGATAAGCAAACAAAACAAACAAACATTTAGTGAAAAGAATCATCCAAGACATTGGAATAGGAGGTTCCTGGGCTCACTTCTACCCCTCCATGGACACAGCAAATCTACAGCTAGACACGGAGCAGTTCCCCAGGAAAGATCTGGAGAAGAGCTGAGGACTCGTCCACATGGGCAGATGAGACAATACCCAAGTCACAGCAGGTGGAAAAGGCTGAAGCATACTTTCTGGTGAAGCCTATAGTCGGTCAGCCTTGTAGAAGGGAGTTCTGGGGAGGAACTCCTGGCTGCTCGTTTTCCATTGAGGAATAGAGGGCTGGAACCCCATACCTAATGCCTGACCTGTATAACTTCCACCTGAAGAACAGGCCCCTAAAGCACAGCTCTGAAAGCTAGTAGTATTTGCACGCGTGGACACCCACCAGACCACAGCAAACATAGTCGATTCTGAACAGGCTCCCCAGGACCTGGCGTGGCTATGTGCTCAGGGCTCAGAGCTGAGTTGCTGACTGGAAATCCACATCCCAGTCTGTGCCTCTGAGAGGTGGGTTTGCTTACTTTAAAATGGTTGGCTGAGGGTCAGTCTTCTAATTGAGTAGAAATCCAGGGGCTGGAGACCAGGGAGACAGTCAGTGCAATCTCCCTGCCCTGCTGGTCCACTCTAGGCCACCAGTGTTCTCTTAAATGGAGCTTCTGCACGTGTCGTGTCCAAGATTTTGCTGGCTGCTGTCCAGTAGGTTACCCAGGGTGGCCTAGCTCTGCTGGCCAGCAGGGCTCCGTTCAAGGGTCCCACAGGACTGTGCAAACAAAGATACATTTCTTAATGGATGATTCCCCTAAGATACTACCATTTTATGATTATCTTCTAGAAATCCATGTGGACAATTGTATTATCCCTGCTCTATTAACTTTAGGTCAGTTTTACCTTAGTGAAACCTCACATCAGTGTAGCAAAATAGTATATTTTATTCCCAATGCTTAGCTGTGCAATGGCCCATTTAATAGCCTGTGTATGACTGCATGTTAGGGGAGAGTGAGTGAAACTTATCAGTTATTAGAATGTATAACACTCATATATATTTTAAACTGATCAATTCTTTGTTTACCTCTACCATGACCTTCTAATTAATGAAGTAATGTCCTTCCTGATCTTTCTGATACCAGTTCTTTCCTTCTTTTGAGAAATATTTTGAGCAATAAAATATTAATCATAAATTTGTAATTAATATGACAATTATGATTTAGCAGGATTACTAAAATTATAAAATAATTATATCCAGAAGAAAAATGAACAAAAGGTAATGACATTGGTGAGCACAGTTAAAATGACAACTTATTCATAGAGTAATTACCATTATGATTCTATTCATTATATCAAGCTTAAATATATACCTACTTAATTAGTATATATGAACTCATGAAAGTTATGTGCATCTATGAAAGTGAACCGTTCTTATAAAGATTATTGGATACAAATGAATGAAGAAAATGGCCAGGCAAATTAAATTTTTATGTAAAGTTTATTTGAGACCATTAAATAAGGAGCTTTGTGGGCATCTCAGTACTTTAACATGACTGGGTAACAACTGAAAATTCTCTCTGGACTTCCTAAGGATGAGCACACACTTTCCTGCCCAAGGGATCACAGAATCACGGAATTCACTCTTATCCTAACTTGGAATTCTAAGAGTCTAAGATCTGCAATCTAAGACAGCATTAAGATATTGGGTGTTCTGAAAGATGGATAGGTGGGAAAAGTTTGAGTGGCTGATCATAACAGGAAGCTTTACCAGACATAGGTAATTGAAACTACAACATAAGTTCGATATCTCTTTACCTTGACAATGATGTAGATTAAGCTTGATTCAAACCAAGAATTCATGAGAATTTAAAATACATGGTGACACATGTGTTTGCATGTTTGTGGCTGTTATTATTGTATAAATTAATCTTGAGACTCTGTGTTTGAATACAAAATCCACATTCATTAACAATTTAAAAAATTATCCTGAGTTTGTTTGGCAAAAAAAACTGAGTGAGAAATTTGAGTACAGAAAGTTCTGGAATAGTAACTTTGGAATAAAACACAGCATGAGTGAAGGGAGTAGAATAGAAGAGAAGAAGGACAGAATGTGATGTAAACACAACAGAAGTTTCTATATTCTCATCACCCCAAGAGATACGTGGGAGAAGGCTGGCTATTACACCTTTTCCCAAATTGTGGTATGGGGGCTGGGTTTTTATGATCACAAATTAACTAGTCATAAGATGGACATGAAATAAAAACTTTTTGAAACAAACAAAAGCTGAACAGATTTTTCACCAACAACAATGAACTGCAAGAAATAATAAATAGCATTGTTTAACAGTAAGAAAATGCTACCGATTAGAAAATGAATCTAAGAAAAGGAGCAAAGAGGATCACAAAAGATGAAAACTCAAGTACAAAGTGTGCTTTTATATAAGCACTTTATTTTCTTAGTACTGTACTTATCTAAAGTAAACTTATTTATTGAAAGGCTTTATGGTGTTTATGCATATGGTAAAATGCAACAAAAGGTGATAAACCAATAGAGTACATAAAATGAAATAACAAAAAATGCTCAGTTATTCCAAGTGAAGGCAGGTAAAGAGAAGGTAAAGGATCAAAGGAAATACAAGGCTTTGGTGACAAACATAAGTCATTGATTTTATTACCTCTAATGGAGTTATATCTTCCAATTAAGGCTGAGGATTTAGGTGGAATGGAAAATCAAGACGCAAGTCTGTTACATTACCATAGGAAAAAAATCCTCATCAAATACAAGAACACTGAGAGATTAGGAAGAAGAGGGTGAATAAACAAACCATAAGCCAGCATGAAGCATCCCAAAGCTGCAGTGGCTACGTTTCTATCAGACAAAGACTCCATCACAGATTTTCTGGGAATAATAAGAGAGGCATTTCAGAATAATATAAGGGTCAATTTACAGAAAATGCATACAAATCATAAATGCTTTAAATTGCACACATTTAATTACACAGAGGGCACTGGAAAGAGAAATAGTGCCACAAATATATCTATTTCAGTGCCCCACTCTCTATAACTGACCAGTAGACAGAAGGTAAGTAGGCATTTGAAAGTTGAACTCACAGGCAAGAACTGGGTGCAATTTAGATTTGTGGACCTCTGCTTCAGACAAAAGTAGAATTCATGTGTGTTCTAGCTGCCAACAAATGCATAAAGATACGAATTGTAATGGAGCAAATTATGTCTCCATTAACTTAAAAGGATTGTACTTATACATAGCGTGCACAGCAACACAAGGAAATGAGGAATCAATAAGAGAAAGATATCTGAAAAATCACAAAGTAAATAATAAAGACAAGTACAGAAACAAAACAATAAAACAAAACAGATTTACAATGAAAGACATCAAGCAAATCTAATGACAGTTCATCCAGAAGGTGAGTAAATTCATAAACACTTTCCAGGGTATTCAGGGAAAAAAGAGAGAAGGCACAGTGTAACAAGATCTTACGTGAAATAAGGGATAATACTCAATATCCAGGAGACATGAGAAAGATGAATGGAAGGAGTTTGAAAACCTTTATGCCGATAAATCCCATAAGTTATTGGCATGGAAGACACTTGTAAACAAAATTGGCAAAGAAAACAATCTAAGATTTATGATTCAGTAAATGTACTTTTTATTGCTTAGTAAAAATGACTAATTTATTTACTTTTTAAAAGTTATTTTAATTCCAGTATAGTTAAGACACAGTGCTATATTAGTTTCAGGTGTATAATATATGATTTAACACTTTGATGCATCACTAGGTGCTCATCCAAATGTGCTGTTTAGTCCCCATCACCTATTTCCCTCATCCCCTGCTCACATCCCCTCTGGTGACCATCTGTTCTCTATAGTGAAGAGTCTGCTTCTTGGTTTGTCTCTCTCTTTTTCCTCACCACTCTTTGCTTGTTTTTTTTTTTTGTTTGTTTGTTTTTGTTTCTTAAATTCCACATATGAGTGAAATCATGTGGTATTTGTCTTTCTTTGATGGACTTAGTTCACTTAGCATTATACTCTTTTGTTCCATCCATGCTGTTTCAAATGGCAAGATTCCTTCTTTTGTCATGGCTGAGTAATATTCCGTTGTGTATATATACCACATCTTCTTTATCCATTCATCAGCCAAAAGATACTTGAACTGTTTCCATAATTTGGCTCTTGTAAATAATTATGCCTTAAACATTGGGGTGCATGTATCCTTTTGAATTAATGTTTCTGTATTCTTTGGGCAACTACCTAATAGTGTGCTTGCAGGATTATAGAATACTTCTATTTTTAACTTTTAAGGAATCTCCATGCTGTTTTCCTCAGTGGCTGCACCAGTTTGCATTCACACCAACAGTGAAAGAGGGGTCCCCTTTTTCCACATCCTTGTCAACATCTCTATTTCTTGTGTTTTTGATTTAGCCATTCTGACATGTGTGAAGTGATATCTAATTGTATTTTATTTGCATTTCCCTAATGATAAGTGATGATTAACATCTTTTCATGTGTCTATTGGCCATCTGTTTTATTTGGAGAAATGTGTTTAAATCTTCTGCCCATTTTTAATTGGATTATTTGTTTTGGGGTGTTGTAATAGAAGTTCTTTATATATCTTGGATACTAACTCTTTGTTCAATAATGTCATTTGTAAATACCTTCTTTCATTCTGTAGGTTGCCTTTTAGTTTTTTTGATTATTTCTTTTGCTGTGAAGAAGCTTTTTTTTTTTTTAATTTCAAGTTGTGATTTAAATTCTAGTTAGTTAACATGTAGGCTAGGATTGATTTCAGGAGTAGAATTTAGTGATTCATCACTTACATATAACACCCAGTGCTCATGCCAACAAGTGTCCTCCTTCGTGCTGATCACACATTTAGTACACTTTTTCCTGCACGTACCTCCATCAACCCTCAGTTTGCTTTCTATATTAAGAGTCTCTTATTGTGTGCTTTCCTCTCTCTCTTTCCCTTCCTCTGTGTTCATTGGTATTGTTTATTAAATTTTACATAAGAGTGAAATCATCTGGTATTTGTCTTTCTCTGACTGATTTATTTCACTTAGCATCATATGCTCTAGTTCCATCAACATTGCTGCAAATAGCAAGATTTCATTCTCTTTCATTGCTGAGTAATATTTGTGTGTGTGTGTGTACATCTTCTTTATTCATTCATCAGATGATGGCCATTTGGGCTTTTTACATAATTTGGCTATTATTAATAGTGCTACTATATACATTGAGATTCATGTACCCCTTTGAATAAGCATTTTTGTATTCTTTTGGTAAATACCTAGTAGTGTAATTGCTATGTCACAGGGTAAATCTATTTTTAATTTTTTGAGCAAACTCCATACTATTTTCCAGAGTGACTGCACTAGTTTGCATTCTCCGAAAACATTGCAAAAGGGTTCCCCTTTCTCCACATCTTTGCCAACATCTGTTGTTGCCTGAGATTTTAATTTTAGTCATTCTGACAAGTGTGGGGTGGTATCTCATTATGGTTTTGATGTGTATTTCCTTGATGATGAGTGATCTTGAGCACCCTTTCATGTGTTTGTTAGCTATCTGTATGTCTTCCCTGAAAAAATTTCTGTTTGTGTCTTCTGCTCATTTTTTAACTGGATTATTTGGGTTTTGGGAGTTGATCTTTGATACGTTCTTTATAGATTTTGGATACTAGCCCTTTATCAAATATGTCACTTGCAAATCTCTTCTCCCATTCCATTGGTTGACTTTTAGTTTTGCTGATTGTTTCCTTCACTGTGTAGAAGCTTTTTGTCCTGATGAGGTCCCAATAGTCCATGTTTGCTTTTGTTTCCCTTCCTTCCAGAGATGTGTCAAGTAAAAATTTGCTGCGGCTGAGGTCAAAGAGGATGCTGCCTGTGTTCTCCTGTAGTATTTTGATGATTTCCTATCTCACATTTAGATCTCTCATCCATTTTGAATTTATTTTTGTGTATGGTGTTAAGAAAGGTGGTCTGCATATCGCTGTCCAATTTTCCCAGCACCATTTATTGAAGAGACTGTTGTTTTTCCATTGGATATTCTTTCCTGCTTTTTTGAAGATTAATTGACCATATAGTTTTGTGTCCATTTCTGGGTTTTCTCTTCTGTTCCATTCATTTGTGTGTCTTTTTGTGCCAGTTACACACTGTCTTGATTATTATTTATTGTATAAACCGTAATGCTTCCAGTTTTGTTTTTCTTTTTCAGGACTGCTTTTGCTATTCTCTGTCTTTTGTGGTTTCATACAAATTTTAGGATTATTCTAACTCCGTGGAAAATGCTGTTGGCATTTGATAGGGCTACATTAAATGTGTAGATTGCTTTGGGTAGTATAGACATTTTGACAGTATTTATTTTCTAACCCATAAGCATGGAATATCTTTCCATTTTTTTGTGTCATCTTCAATTTCATCATTAGTGTGTTATCTTTTTCAGTGTACAGATCTTTCATGTCTTTGGTTGGGTTTATTCCTAAGTTATGTTATGATTTTTGATCCAATTTTAAATAGGATTTTTTTCTTAATTTCTCTTTCTGCTGCTCCATTATTGGTGTATAAAAATGCAACAGATTTCTGTACATTGATTTTGTATACTGTGACCTTAATGGATTCATATATCAGTTCTAGCAGGTTTTTGATGGAGTCTTTCAGGTTTTTTATATATAGAGTATTATATCATCTAAAAATAGTAAAAGTTTTACTTCTTCCTTACTGGTTCGGATGTCTTTTATTTCTTTTTGTTTTGATCAGTGCAGCAAGGACTTGCAATTCTATGTTGAATAAAAGTGGTGAGAGTGGACATCTCTATCTTGTTCCTGATCTTAGGGAAAGCTCTCAGTTTATCCCCATTAAGGATGATGTTAGCTGTGAGTTTTTCCATATATGGCTTTTATTATGTTGAGACATGTTCTCTCTAAACCTACTTTGTTAAGGGTTTTTATCATGAATGGATGTTGTACTTTGTCAGATGCTTTTTCTGTGTCTATTTATGATCA
Organism: Suricata suricatta; assembly: GCF_006229205.1. Lineage (NCBI taxonomy): Eukaryota > Metazoa > Chordata > Mammalia > Carnivora > Herpestidae > Suricata > Suricata suricatta. Next base: position 119,305,587 of record NC_043701.1, on the reverse strand, counting down.
TATGGTTCTTATATTTTCTCTTATTGATAGCTACATCACATCGACTGATTTGTGAATATTGAACCACCCTTGTAGCTGAGGAATAAATCGCACTTGATCATGGTGAATGATTTTTAATGTACTGTTGGGTTTGGTTCAATAGTATTTTGAGGATTTTTATATCTATATTCAACAGGGATATCTGTCTGTAGTTCTCTTTTTTTAGTAGGGCCTGTATCAGGGTAATGCTGGCCTCATAGGGTGAATTTGGAGTAGTTTGAGGTATTAAGTCATCTTGAATTTGCTATAAGGCTGTCTGGCTCTGGTTTGATTCCTTATCTCTGTGTCAAGGGTCTCACTCATGTCTTCCACTCATTTTTCAAGTCCAGTGAGTACCCTTATGATCATTACTGTAACCTGTGCACCAGCCACGTTACATATATTGTTTTACTTAGATCTCTGGTCCTGGGCTTGTCCAACTCTTTTTCATTTGGGATCAATTTCTGTGTTTTCTCATTTGGCTTAGGCCTCTGTGCCTGTCTCTGTATGTTCAGAGAGTCAGTTGCGTCTCCTGCTCTTGAGGATAGTGGCTTATGGAGACCAGGTCCTATTATGTCTGTAGTCAGCGTCCCCTGCTACTCAGGGCCTCGTGCTCCTGGGAGTGTCTCTAATGCATGCCAGGGGGGCCCTACTACTGTGTCCTGGCTGCTGCCTCCTTTGGGCCATGTCTTCAGAGGCCCCAGTGGCCTGCTGTGGGCAGGGATTTGTCCCAGGACTAATTGGGGTGTGCTCTGCTAGTGCAGTGAAACCTGGCACCACCACTTTTAGTTTTGCTGCTTGTTTCCTTCATTGTGCAGAAGCTTTTTATTTTGTGAGGTCCAATCGTTCACTTTTGCTTTTGTTTTCCTTGCCTCTAGAGACATATTGACTAAGAAGTGGCTGTGGCCGAGGTCAAAGAGGTTTTGCCTGCTTTCTCCTTGAGGATTTTGATGGCTTCCTGTCTTACATTTAGGTCTTTCATCCATTTTGAGTTTATTTTTGTGGTCCAGGTTCATTTCTCTGCACATCCTTTTCCAGTTTTCCCAGCACCATTTGCTGAAGAGACTGTCTACATTCCATTGGATATTCTTCCCTGATTTGTCAAAGATTAGTTGGCCATATGTTTGTGGGTCCATTTCTGGGTTCTCTATTCTGTTCCATTGATCTGAGTGTCTGTTTTTGTGTCAGTAAAAACTAATTACTTGTAATGACCCAGAAAATATGTGGCTGACCTTGCTATTGGATGTGTCCAAGAAAATCTTCTTTATCTCATGGTTACTTTCTTCTGCAGGATGTGTTTCCTTCCCCAGAATGAAGTTTAGGGTGAGAGCAGGTTACATTTGGCTGAGGGGCATCGAGCAATGTGGGCAGGATGCTGTAACATGGACACTTGTCAAATAGTCAAGACAAAACACCAGAGGAAGCCTTTTCCTTCCCTTATCTTGATGCACTTCGTCATCACAAACCTTCATAAGTGATTTGCTCCCTGAAAATTAATAGGAATTAAGGACTTTGCATCCTTAGCCTTGAAGCCACTCTCTCCCCCAGAAATCAAATAAATTGTTTGAAACTATATGGGATACGCAGTGTTCACACTTGGGAAAGTCATGCGTGTGGCAGGTCTCAGGCCCTTCAACTTAGAAAATGGGTCTCTTGATGATATCAAGAGAAGCTTTGGAGACCCCGTGCTTTCTGCTGATGTCTAATTAGAAAACAAACATGCGCAGGAGTCGTCATGCTAATTGGATTGGTTGGAGTTTTCCTTTTATAACAAGGGTGAGAATTTGTGTAGTGCCCTTTGTATAGTTCCTTGAAAAATGTCTGACACATGATTAAATGTTCAAAAATTTTTTAAAGTAAGTGAAAAATCACATTGAGAATTGATTTGTCATTTTATGATAATTTGCTCCTGTTGATAATCTTGCTTCCTGAGGTTATTAGCTTTAACTGTACTCAAGGATTCTAATTACAGAAAAATATGCAAGAACTTATTTCTAGTATTTTTGGGAAATCTTTAAAGAGTAAGCTTTCTTTACTAATTTAATATTACATATTACTTATGTTTGTCATAAGTCAATTTATTGGAAAATTTCCAAGAAATGGATATATTGTCACTTTATAAATATAAGTAACATGTAACATAAAATATATATTTAAAAATATAAAAATGAGCAAAAGACGTGGATAAATTAATGAGCACTTCTCCAAAGAAGATAACCAATGGGTAATAATATAAGAAATGTTGTCAAGCTTAATTAGTCATCAGGAGTATTTGAAATGAAAGTGCATAACCACTAGAATAGCTAAAAAATAAAATACAATTTTCAAAACTCAGTTCTGTGTAGAATACTGAGAACTGGAACCTCTTATATACTGCTCTCAGAGTCCGAAGTAGTTCAGTGTGACTCAGTGAACTGGGGAATTAGCAGTACTGGGAACCTGTAGCTACAGATAAAACTGCTGGCCGAGGAATCCCATGGCTTTGTTGAAAAGACGTGCATTATCTGTGTTCTCCAAAACACAGCAGCTCCGTTTCCAGTGACCACCCTTTGGAAACTGCAGAAGGCCAGTCAAGAGGATCCATAAGTAAATTGTGAGGTATTCACAGAATGAAATACTCTGCAGTAATTAGAAATCAATTGGCTACAGGGGGGCCTGGGTGGCTCAGTCGGTTAAGCATCTGACTTCAGCTCAGGTCATGATCTCATTTTATGGGTTTGAACCCTGCATCGGGCTCTGCGCTGACCACTCAGATCCTGGAGCCTGCTTTGAATTCTGTGACTCCCTCTCTTTCTGTCCCTCCTCCACTCACATGCTCTTGTTCTCTCTCTCTCTCAAAAATAAATAAACATTAAAAAAAATTTTTTAATGTTTCACCTTAAAAAAAAAGAATGATTTGGCTACAGGTGCATTTTATAATATAATCTCATTGACACTGACTTGAATGAAAGGAGCCAGTCACAAAATTTAAGTTTGACTCTTACACCAATATGAAGTTCAAAGGATTGCAAGACTAATTCGTGATTAGAAATCAGGATATTGGTTACCCTTTAGAGAAATAAATTAGTAGGGAACACAAAAAGGTGCTACTGTCATGCTGAAAAATGTCCAGTACCTGATTTTGGTGCTGATTCAGCAGGTGTTTATTTTGTATCCATTTATCAACATGCACAATTTTATATTTATGAACACATATGCACACACTTTTCTGCATTATGTGTTGTATGTCAACAAAAGGTTAAAAAACGCAAGTAGACAGATGGCAATAATGAAAGCTACCAATGTGTGCATGACCAAGAATTGTGTTCCCAATATCAATATCCTCATAAGAAGCATGACTGAGACAATGAATTACATAGTCTTTTAATTAGGTTGATTGCATTACTGTTACCATTAAACATTAAATGACCTCAGAAATGCTGCAGTTGTGCTCACCGTCCTCTGTGCAGATGGCAAGAAACACCCTGCAGCGTGGCAGTGTGCGCGTACTGTTACCAGAAAGCAGGGTGTGTTCACTCCTACCGCACAACAGACATCCCAGCTAGTCGTTTGTGTGCTGTGCTGGTCAGCTGTGCACTCAGTACACTATACAGTTGTCACTTGAGGAAAGTCGAATTGCTCATAATGGTCAAAGATTCATGATTTAATTTGTATTATTCCAAATTCATTTTCAGTAGGAGAAGCTGAAAATTCTTAGTCTGTGGGCTAACTGTGCTCGCTCGTTCTCTCTCTCTCTCTCTCTCTCTCTCACACACACACACACACACACATACACACACACAAACACACAGATATGTGGCTCTCAGTGAAGGAGCCTTTAAAATTGAGTTTTAACAAAAGTGTTTAAAGATAGGTGTTCTCTATTTCAAAATATGTATTTCGAGCTTCTCTAGTAATAGTAGGTTTTAAAACAACCTTCGGTCCATTATTTTCTGGAATTCACATGCCCCTTTAGAAGGGAGTTCAAAGTATTCCCTAGAGCTCCTTTATTAATTCCTCAAAATTGATACTGAGTGCATTTTCATTTTTACTGAGAATAGGAAAACGTTTCTCTATTACTCAATATATTCAAGTAGGAAAACCAAAATTTAGAGTTTTACGTTGCAGGGAAAGTGGGTTTGAGAGCATATTGCTCTGTTTCAAGTTTTTTTCCCCAATGTTTATTTTGAGGAGAGATAGGGGTCAAAAGAGAGAGAATAAGAGAGAGAGAGAGAGAGAGAGAGAGAGAGAGAGAGACTCTCAGGCAGGCTCAGCACTGTCATCACAGAGCTGGTCACGGGGCTCAAACTCATGAACCATGAGATCACAACCTGAGCTGAAATCAAGGGTCAGACACTCCACCGACTGAACCACGCAGGCGCCCCAAACTCATCAAGTTTTTATTTCACTGTTTTCACATTTCACATTTCACACAAACCAAGTGCAAGGAAGACCATGGCAGTGGTGACCCACACAGGCCCTGAGGGTGGCTGTGACTGGTTGTCACCAATACCTGGCCTGGCCGTGTGTCTGCTGTGCGGCTCTGCAGTGACACATGCCTCCCGAGGGGCCCAGACACTGCCTCCGTGCCCGCCCAGGGGATACAAGGATCTCAGAGCAGGAGGGGTGGTGGACGGCCTCTCAGCTCACATTCAAGGCCCGGCAACATGCTCACGTCGCAGACTTGCCTCAATCTGCCTACATGAAAAGGGCTGATCTTTGTTATGTATTGTCTGGAACAAATGAGAAAGAGGTGTGTCTGCAGAAGTGCCAACAAAAGAAATGTTTGTGTTAGTCCAAGAAATAGCATACCTTTCCATTCCTCTATTTCTTTGTATAAAAACATATTTCTCCTGGGTTCAGACTTGGACTCTTAACTACTGTCTCATTTGTTTTGGAATCAGGAAGATGTCAGGTGTCCAGGCCATGGGCAGCGTCATCATAGACCTTAATGAAGAGTAATCTTAGGCCGCATAGGAGGGAAGCCCCTGAGCTCTAAATTAGTTTGGTCAAGAACTATGTTAACCACATGCTGTGTCATGATACATGCCACTTTGAGCACAGTCACATGCAAAATTAAAGTTGCTTTTTCAGTTGTAGTCGGCAAGAAGCAGGGACCAAAGGCAGGTCCCTTTGTATCCAAAGGCCTTTAGGGTTAGTGAACATGTTCTCTGATGGCCGGTTCCTTCCTGTAATGCAGGCCATAGAGTTTGCTCAGAGCCACTAGCACAAAGTGAATAATCCTGGGTCTTCTGCAGGCCTTTTGGCCACTTATCACTTGTTCTCCTCTGATCCTCCGCTGCTTTTGCATTATCTGAGAGAAGAATGGATCCACATGGTGCTGAAATGCACAGAAAAGGTTTTCCTTCCGTGCACCCCTTTCTCTAGATTCCAGCAAGAAGGAAAAGAAACATTTGTTCTTAAGGGCAAAGCTCACCCTCAGAATAAAAGCCGCTACATCACTAGCGAGAATGGAGAATGGTGAAAACCTGTGGCTGCAGATATTTACCATTGCCGAGCTCAGAAACAGCAATCTTCAGGCTTTGATTGAAACACAGGGAAACTAGGAGCCTGGCGTGTGTAGTGCATTCAGATTTAAACTCAATCAGAACAAAGCAACACCAGCCCCTCCAAAGGACATTCTATGCTGATTACCTTTGGAGTGTCCTTCTAAGTCATCGGAAATCCCATCTGGTACCAGTGCTTTACATTTACACGTCTCTTGGGAAGGATAAGGCTCTCAATGGACTGCATCTGGCCGATTACAGGGTTAACAGGGTTAGCACCACAAAATGACTCAGGATGCCTTCAGTTTCCCATTATCCTTATGAATATAGCAATAAAACATTTCTTATTTAGAATTTTTACACATATAGTGTCAGATGGGCATGCACTTTAGATTTCCTCAAAAAGTTAAAATATTGGAAAAGCAGTATATGAGTTTGCAATTAGAAAATGAGCATGATAGTCTCTATTTTGCATTTAATAATCATTCAGATAAATTACAAAATTATTTTTTCTATCCATAGGGAATTGTAAAATTAAATATACGTTGTGTGAAGAATGCTGAGATACTTATGAAAAGCTATAGAAATATTATTTCCTTTTTAATTTAATTTAATTTAAGAAGGAGAAGGTTAAATGGCATACTTTCAAGTTTTTATGCTGGTGGCAGTGAGTCTTGATTCCTGTGATGTGGAAACTGCTTCTCCTTCTCTTGTACCTCACTTTCAGCTTCAGTCTGGTGGAATCTAACTCCCCCTCCAGGCAGTTCTCTTGGATTAGATCTAAACCAAAAATGGTCAGGATAAATAGAGACCATTTTAATACCTTTAAGAATAAAGTTTGATCAATTAAAGCAAAACCGATTAGCAGTAGCTTATGGGGTTGCATCATATGTGGAGGTAAACTTCAGGACAGGAACACAGAAGAAAAATTCAGGGAATGGGAAGCACACTGCTGTAAGCTTCTTAAACTGAATGGCAGCTTCTGCCAGTACCCTCTCTCCCACTGCTTCTGGTAGCATCTCTAGTAGCATGAGCCACAGCTGGAAGTCTGGCGGCTCATCTGGAGGGAAGGCTGTAGCTCATATATTCTGCTTCCCCATGGGTCCACCTCCTCGGGGTAGGGCAGTGCTCAAATCAGCAAATACTCTCTCTTCTATGGGATTCTTCTGGAGCTGCTCTGACCCCTGCAGCTGTGAGTGCGTGCCAGTCCCATTAGTACTGTGTCAGCTTCTGGGGGACGTGAATGTAGCTGACCGTGGCACATAGCCCTCGGGTTCCGGCACTGTGTGGGCTCCAGCTTGTCCCTGTTCCCTCCCCATCGTGTCTGTGTGCCCTGTGGGTGTCAAGCTCCAGCCTCCGTCCCCAGGGCACCCACCTGTCCAGTTGCCCAGCTGTGGACTGTCAGACCCTTGCCACACACAGGCAGATGCACGTGGGAACTGGCACAGATCTTCATATGAGCACACACTCACATTCCTGTTACTGTGTCTGCAGATCTGTGCAGACATATCTACAAATATTGAATATTGATTTTAATACTGTTATTTTAATTTTTTATTTAAAGTGTTTCATCACTCTTCATTTATATTTTATATTTCTTATTTCCCATATTGTGACCAACGCTGTGGAGAAAATATGTGCACAGTCAGCCACATGCTGCCTATCTTTCATTGCTTCCTCCAGAACACTGGTCAGGGGTATTTTTATTCCATGTGGGTTTCTGTCCAGTCAGTGCCTTATGCCGGCCACCCACCCCACAAGCCCTCCAGTGCAGTGTGGACAATGGTGCTTAGTAATGGCTGCTTTCTTTCATAACAGGTTGTGAAGCACCTTTTCATGTGGCCTGATAGGTGATGGATGATGATCTTGTTTAAATCAAATGCACTGTACTCAGTTTTTAAGGTTTGATTGCTCATTGTATGACTATGTAATCATGGCAGTCTAGTCATTTGGACAATGCGGCCACTATCATACCTGATTTACATCCCAGAAGGCAGAGGCAGGGAGCACAAAGGGGTTGTCCACGGTCTCTGAAGGGCTGACAGTAGAGCCAGAGAGTGGGGCAGAGCTCCTGCCTTCCAGTTTAATTTCTTCTGTTTCAGACCATTTTCCGTGAAGTTTGAATGCCATTCTTTTAATGTCAGCCTTGGCTTTTGGAGAGGCTGTTGCTTTTTAATCTGATTATCTGTGAAATTATATTCATGATCAAGTAATGATGAAGGCATCTTCTTTCTGTGTATCTTTGAAGTACTCAGTGATGCACTCCATAGAGATTGAGATGGTTGTTTCGAGTTCAAAGATGGCTTTGCAGTGTGCAGATTGCTAGTTCCCCAAGGTATGTGACTTTCTGTTCCCTTTTCTGAAATCTAAAATTTATGTCCCTAAGTAAGTTTGGCAATTCAATTTTCGTATTATTCGTATGAGAAAATTTTTTTGTCTCCAACAATCAGTTGTATATAATTAGGTAGTCACTCTTCACATTCTAAGTTTTAAAAATGGAATTGCTTAGCATGACACCCTCAAGGTCCATCCACTCTGCTACAAATGGCCATATTTCATTCTTTCTCATTGCCATGTAGTACTCCATTGTGTATATATATCACATCTTCTTGATCCACTCATCAGGTGATGGACATTTAGGTTTTTTCCATGTTTTGACTATTGTTGACATTGCTGCTTTGAACATTGGGGTACATGTGCTCCTATGCATCAGCACTTCTGTATCCCTTGGGTAAATCCCTAGCAGTGCTATTGCTGGGTCATAAGGGAGTCAGGCAGAGAAGGACAGATACCATATGTTTGCACTCATAGGTCTAACAGGAAATTTTCAGAATGATCTAGCTTCAAGAAAAGCAGGCAGTTAGTAGTGCTTAAGAAAAATTGATTCAGTATCTAATGGATAGTTGATACCTGTCACAACACAGCATTTTATATACTGTTAAGTGAAACTGCAATACAATCTAAGTTTATTTTGTGAGTGTTTGCTGTATCATTGGATTTAATGAAATGTTTAGAGGTGCAGTAGGCATGACTTTGAATAGATAATGAAAGAAAATGCAAAATGCTAATTGCTTCATGATGTGGTTT
>NC_043701.1:119280213-119296896 GCF_006229205.1 Suricata suricatta | reverse complement strand
TAGCAGAATATTTACTATTGAAGCTTGAAAAGATGTGAGTTCTTTGTGTGCAATCTTTCATTTATGCATGTGAGAGGGTGTTCTTTTTTTTTTTTTAATATTTTTACATTGTAGTACTTGTTTTGCTTGTTGGTGGTGTTTGCTTATTTAATACATTCTGTCAGGGACAGAAATTACATGCTTTTTTTTTTTTCCCCTAGGAAGTGTGTCTTGGGTTTTTCCCTCATTATTTTCTTTACTTTTTTTTTTCTTCTTTTTTTGGTGGTGGGGGTGGTTATGTTTAAATGAAGTTGCTTTTACAACACCAAAGACTTAATCATCCATTATCTATATAAAAGGCAGCTACCTTTTTGCATGGACCTCAAGTATATTGTAGTATAGCGGTGGAATTTAAGGAAAGGTATTAGGCAGGCTATGTTTTAGCTTATGGGCAAGTAATGAATTGTATCATTTATCTTGAATGTATCATAGATAAGTTGCTATATAACAATTGCTACTTCAGATAGCTGTGAAATTAGGTGATTAACTATTTGTTACTTAACCTTCTAATTTCTGTTTAAGTCTAATTACATGAAATAGAAGTTGGGGTTTTGATTTTTTACTTTGCTTTTCTGTTTGGAGTGTCATTGTAACTACTGTATTGGAAATGATCAAAAATAATTGCATATGTTAAAAAAATAAATTGTGTTATATTCAAAAAATAAAAAATAAAAATGGAATTGCTTTGAGCCTAATGTTTCCACTGTTTTTGTCATGATACATTTGCACTGTGTTCAGTTTTTTTTTTTAACAAGGTCAGAAGTCAAAGGTTTCTATGAGCATAAAGGGGTGGACGCGTAGTAGTTCTCAAAGTTCAGAAACGTTATCTGGTTGCCCATGATAACTTCAGTTCTGAATATTAGGGCCAAGAAAAAGAGATGCCTGCAGTGTGACTCATCCAGGCCTCTTCTTCCACATTACTTTGTAGAATACCACACTTAGCTCTGTCATTCTTAGCTCTGGATTTTTACTTCATGGCATCGAACTCTCCATCTATAAACATTACAAGAGTGGAATTTGCATTAACTAGTCAGCTATCACCATCAGCTCTGGATGCTTATCCAGAGCATTTATTATAAACTAAATAGCCCATGTGTGTCCTTTACTGTGGGATGGGAAGATACTTGTGCAATGATTTTTATATTTGATGAAGGGACTTTAAGTTTTTAAAAAATACTAATCCTTTTAACACCTCAGAGATAAGGATTATAAATGATGCCTCACTGAAAGAGATGGTACGTGAGTTTCTCAGGGCGTCAGGGTGTGAGGCTAAGACCATAGATACATTTTCTGGGATCATAGCTTATGAGTTGCTCTGAATAAGAGGCCACTGTGCCTCTCAGTAGCCGTTCTTACAGGCTCAAGGTTTCAAGGATCAATTAGTGAGCACTGGCTTCAGCTTCCAGTCACTAGCTGCATTAACCTCTAACATGAGCGTCAGCCTGTCCCTTGAGGCTTCAAAGCAATGCCCGGACTTCTCTCCAGCTATAACAGTCCCAGCTGGCATCTTCTGCCAACAGGAGGCTGGTTCATTTACACTGAAAGTCTGTTGTGCAGTGTGGTCACCTTCCTTCACTGTCTCAGCCGCATCTTCTGGAGGACATCCTGCAGCTTCTATACTAGCACCCATGGCTTCTTGTGATGCCTTTATGCCATGGAGGTGGCTTCTCTCCTTAAACATCACGATCCAACCTCTGCTCCCTTCAAACTTTTCTTCTCCAGCTCCCTCACCCCTCAGCCTTCACAGAACTGAAGAGGCAGGGCTTTGCTCTGGGTTAGGCTCTGCCTGAGGGAATGTTGTTGCTGATTTGATCCTAAATCCAGACCACGCAAACCTTCTCCATATCAGCACTAGCTGTTTGGCTTTCTCACCATTTGTGTGCTCAATGGAGTAGCACTTATGTTTCCTTCAAGAGCTCTTCTTTTGTGTTCACCAGTTGACTAATGTTTGGTGCAGGAGGCCTTGCTTTCAGTCTGTCTCAGCTTTGGACACACCTTCCTCACTGAGCTGACTCGTTCGTAGTTTGTGATTAAAGTGATAGACATGTGACTCTCCCTGTCACTTGAACACCCAGAGACCATTATTGTGGGAGTATTAAGAATCCTGATTTCAATATTGTTGTGTGTCAGGGAATCGGGGTCCTGAAGAGAGGGAGACAGGGAAACTGCTGGTGAGTGGGGCAGTCAGAACACACACACATTTACCAAGTAAGTCGCCGTCTCAATATGGGCAGAGTTTGTGGTGTCCAAAACCAATTAAAACAGTAACTTCAAAGATAACTGATCACAGATGAGCAGCATAAGGAAAATGTTAGTGCAAGCATTTGAAATATTGTAAGAATTCTCAGATGTGACACAGAGACATGGAGTGAGCAAATATTGTTGGAAAAGTTGCACTGATAGACTTGTACTCTGCCACAAACCTTCAATTTGTAAAACGTACCGTATGCGTAAAGTGCAGTAACACCGTATGTCTGTTCTTTTGGCCATTTATTAGATGTTTTATGCCTGTTTTTGTAGTTTTTATATCTTCTTTGTTCTCTTTCTCTCTTCTCTTCTGGGTAGCTTTCTTTAGTTTGTGTTTGGATTCCTTTCTCATTTCCTTGTGTTTACTAGAAGGGTTGTGTAGGGTTGCTGTGAAGTTCACATATATCATTCTATGTGTATAAAGTCCATCTTAAGTTGATAACACCTTAAATTTGAACTCATTCTAAACTCTATATTTTTCCACTCCCCTTCCCCATGGTCTTTCTCATGTCATATTTTGCATCTTTTATATTATGTATCCCTAATTAATTATTGTAGTTATGTCTGTTTTCATTACCTTTGTCTTTTAAACTTAATACTAGTTTCATAAGTGACTAATTAACAACCTTTACTGTATATTTACTATTACCAGTGAGATTAATTGTGTCATATGATTTCTCATTACAGAAAATTCCTTTTTTAATGAGTAATAACTGGGTGTCAGCTTCTCACTCTTAAACTCTTAATTTTGCATTAAATTGTACAGTCTTTTTTTTTTTGCTTTACTAGTTAAATCCTTTGAAGACTATAATTATTCTAAGTACCACATATTGGCTAAAAATGAAAGATATTTATTTAAAAATATTTTCATAACATCTTGGCATCATAATGGATTCAAATGTATAATGCAAAGTTAGCTTTTGTCCATTGTCAGGGAAACTGAGTATTTCCTAGGAAAACTTCCCTGATATCCACAAGCACACATACTCCCTGCCATCCATCCATCTCCTCAAAAGTGTAAATTAAGTCCTTCGGTATAAAGTAATGAAAAATCTAAGAAGTATTGGCAGTTAATTTAGATTGTGTCTGAAAAAATATGGTATCTTTTACACTGGGTATCATATCATGGTGAGTGTTTCCTAGAACATGATTCACACACCAGTATACACAACACGAATTATCACAAATCTTATTGGTATTTAATTCACTCAGTAAATTTAGAAATGAGTGACTGAATCAGACTTTTTCCTGTATTATGCCTGAAACTGACTTATCAGTTCTTCCAGTTGATTATTTTTGTGTAATCTGATTTCAAAAGCTCTCAGTTCAATGTATTGTTCTGTCAGATCTAATGTGAAATGATAGTTTCCATTACATGAACTAGTACATATGGACTATCATATTTCATGATTAAGTCAAAATGTCTGCAATATATGTCATGACTAATTGACTCATTAAAAGTTTGAATATTTTGCTTTTGCAAGTACTCATTACCTTGGACCAGCTTTAGTGTTCTACTACTTTTTAGGTTCTTTAAAGGAAGAAAAAACAGGTTTGCATCAATAATGCATTAAAGGGCTATAGTAAATATTTGAAAGGGTATGTGGAAGAGTAGGAGAATGGGTGGTGGACATAACCTTAGGCCGTGGTCCAGATTTGAGATTACTTAAGCAATTTAGTCAGGGATGTACTTCAGATTTCTCATTGACAAAATAGAAGTTTGATGCGGTTGTTAAACTAGATCTTTGTCTCTGATGAGTCACCACTAATAATGTTGATGTTGAGTGGTGGCTTAGATTTTCCTTAAATAATAGAATTCAAGTTCCTGCAGGAGAGATGCAAGCTAGGAGAACACGACACATATTGATCGGTGGTTATGATTACCAACTTAAGGTTACCAGAGGTGGGGTGCCTGGGTGGCTCAGTCAGTTGAGCATCTGGCTTCAGCTCAGGTCATGATCTCACAGTTCATGGGTTCAAGCCCTGCATCAGGTTCTATGCTGACAGCTAGCTCAGAACCTGGAGCCTGCTTCAGATTCTGTGTCTCCCTCTCTCTCTGACCCTCTCCTTCTAACACTGCCTCTCTCTGTCTCTCAAAAATAAATTAAAAAACATTAAAATAAAAAAAATAGAAAAAAATTTTTTACCAGAGATGCTAGAAGAAGCTCTTTGGATAAACATCTTTAAAAAGAGATTTAAATTTCTTATATTTCAGCCAGTAAGAGACTGGGCAAGCGGCTAGACAGTATGCAAAGAATGGCCCTCTTAGTTTGTAAGATATTTACTGATAATACCTCTCAGTATATCTAACTCTATTTGAAAAGGTCTTTACCTTAAGAGCTTGGCAAAGTGTGAACAGTGGGCAATTGGGATCTTTAAAGAATTACTGTTGATTGAAATGACAGAAAACTAGGAGGAAAAAAGAAAATGCTAGATGCTGTTTGCAGAATTTTGTTCAATTCCAAATTTTAAGACCCTTTTTATTTCTTAGCTTATGAGTTAAGGTAGTTGAATTATATAAAACTTTGATAAGATGACCAACATATTGACCTGAGGAAGCGAAAGGAAGGGTTTGCACAGAAACAGGAAGTGGGGACTGTTTCCATGTTGGTGGTTGGTTAGAGTTCAAATGACATCACTTGGAACACAGTGTTAATTTAGGTGTCTTTTAAAACTACCTCTTGTAATTATTGGCAAACTACATGTCAGGGTAACTGACAGGATCACTGCAGACAATATCAAAGTGAAGACATGTGTGCGCTTCTCATGCCTGAAAAGCTAGACCAAAACCCCAGTTTTCTCTTTGTATAATTTATTTGTCCACGTTTCCTTTTTCTCTAAAGCATATCCTTTTCCCTGAGCAGTTTGGAAGGTTATTCAACTTTCTTTCTGCTTGTTTTGTTTTGTTTAAACTTTACTGGGGAATAACTGACAAATATAATTGTGTGTATTTAAAGTGTACAGTGTGGTTATTGGATATACATATGTGTTATTGGGTGATTCCCATGATTAAGATGATTAACACATCTGCCAACTCACATAGCTAACTCTTTTTATTTAATCTTTAAATGTGGTGAGAAATGCTTAAGATTTACTCTCAACAACTTTCAAGTATATAATACCACATTCTTAACTACAGTCACCATCCTGCGTGTTTGATCTGTTCTTACTGCGCCTGAAAATTTGACTGTTTGCTGTACTTCATCCCACTTCCCCTGATCCCAGGTCCTGGAAACCACCATTCTATTCTCTGCTTCTATAAAATCAGCTTTTTTTTTTTTTTTAATTCCATGTGTAAGTGATACCACAGCGTGTATGTTGTCCTCTCTCTGGCTTATCTCACTTGACATAATGCCCTGCAGCCTCATCAATGTTGTCAAAGATGGAAGCATTTTCTCTACTTTATGAGTGAATAATAATCGGTGTGTGTGTGTGTGTGTGTGTGTGTGTGTGTGTGTGTCTGTATATGCTACATTTTCTTTACCCACTCATTTGTTGAGGGATGTTGAGCTGTTCCTGTATGTTGGCTATTGTGAACGACCCTGTAGTGAACTTGGGTGTGCGGAGATTGCCTCAGGATACAGATTTGAGTTGCTTAGATGTGTATGCAGAAGTGGAATTGATAGACCATGGAGTAGTTCAATTCTGACTTTGTGAGAAAATAGCATACTGTTTTCCATAATAGCTTTTCAATTTATTGACTGTGTCCCTTGCTGGCAGGAGCTTTCTTGTTTGATGCAGTCCCTGCATGTTTATTTTGGCTTTGGTGGCCTTTGCTTTTGGTGTTTTATCCAAGAAGTTATTGCCAACACCAATGTCAGAATCTTCTCCCCTATGTTTTCTTTGAGGAGTTTTATGGTTTCAGATCTTACATTTAAGCCTTTTATCCATTTTGAGGTAATTGTAAACGACATAAGAATGGGTCCAGTTTTATTTTTAATACGTGGATATCCAGTTTCCCCAGCACCATTTATTAAAGAGACTGTCCTTTTCCATGTAGTGTTCTTAGCTCCCTTGTCAGATATCAGTTATGTCTGGGTATGCAGTGGTTTGTGTCTGTGCCTCCTGTCGTGTCTCTTTGGTTTAGAGCATGTTTTTATGCCAGTACCACACTGTTTTCACTACTAGGCTTTGTAATATTCTTCAGATCAGAAAGTGTGATGCCTTAAGAATTGTTTTTGAAAATAACCCAAAAAACAGAATAGCTTTGTCTATTCAATGTTTATCTGTTTCCACACGAATTAGTAGAGTTTTTCCTCTTTGAAAAAAATGCGCTTGGAATTATTACAAGTATTGCAGTAAGACTATAGATTGCTTTTAGTAGTATGGATATTTTCACAATATTAATTCTTTCAAGCCAAAACACAGGGTATCTTTTCATTTATTTGTGTCTTCTTCAATGTTTTTACAGTGTCTTATAGTTTTAGTATATAGGTCTTTCACCTACATGGATAAATTTGTTTATAAATACTTTATTGTTGTTATTGTGAAAGGAATTGCTTTCTTAATTCCTTTCTCAGATGTTTTGTTTTAAAATTGTTTTTTAGTTTCTTAATGTTTATTTTTGAGAGTGAGAGACTGAGCCTGAGCAAGGGAGAGGCAGAGAGAGAGGGAGACACAGAATCTGAAGCAGGCTCCAAGCTCTGAGCTGTCACCACAGAGCCCAGTGTGGGGCTCGAACTCACTGACTGTGAGATCATGACCTGAGCCAAAGTTGGGTGCTTAGCCTACTGAGCTACCCAGATGTCCCTCAGATATTTCATTTTTATTTTATAGAAGCAAAATTATTTTCTGTATCTTGACTTTGTATCTTGTGATTTTACTGCATTTATTAGTTCCAACAGACTTTTGGTGGAGACCTTTTTCTCTGTATAAGGTCATGTCACTTATAACAGATTAATTTTACTTCTTCCTTTCTAAATTAAAAGCCTTTTATTTCTTTTACATGACTAATTGCTCTGGCTGGGACTTACAATACTATATTGAATAGAAATGAAGAGAGTGAGAATCCTTGTCCTGTTCCTGATCTTAGAGAAAAGGCTTTGACATTTATGAATGAAAATTCTATTAGCTTGTGGGCTTGTCCGCTATGGCCTTTGTTATGTTGAGGAACATTCTGTCTACATACCATTTGTTGAGAGTTTTATCATGGAAGGATGTTGAATTTGGTGAAATGCATTCTCTGGGATGATTGAAATGATCTGATCATATATTTATCAATTCTTATTTTAATGTGGTGTATCACATCAGTTGATTTGTGCATATGAAGCCACCACTGCATTCCAGTGATGAATCTCACCTGATCAGTGTGTATGCCTCTTTTAGTGTGTTCTTAAATTAGGTTTGCTTGTCTTTTGCTGAGGATTTTATCAGGGCTATTTGCCTGTAATTTTTGTATCTTGTAGTGTGTCCTTATCTGGCTTTGGTCTTATGGTGATGCTGACCCTATCAAATGAATATGGAAGTGTTCCCTCATCTTCAACTTTCTTGATAAGTTTGAGAAGTATTGGCATTAATTCTTCTTTAAAAGTTTTTAAAATTCACCTGTGAAACCATCTGGTTCTTGACTTTTGTTGTTGGGAGATTTTTTACTGCTGATTCAATCTCCTTGATCATTATTGGTTTGTTCAGATTTTGTTACCTTGTGATTCAATCTTGGTAAGTGTTTGCCTCCAGGAATTTACCCATTTCTTCCATTATCCAATATGTTGGTGTATAATTGCTCATAGCAGTCTCTTATGACCCTTTTTATTTCTGTGGTGTCAGTTTTAATATTTCCTTTTTAATTTCTTTTTTTAATAAAATTTTTAAAATGTTTTATTTATTTTTGATACAGAGAGAACCAGAGCATGAGAGGGGGAGGAGCAGAGAGAGAAGGACACAGAACTGGAAGCAGGCTCCAGGCTCTGAGCTAGCTGTCAGCACAGAAGCTGATGCGGGACTCGAACCCACAAACGTGAGATCTGACCTGAGCCGAAGTCGGAGGCTCAACCGACTGAGCCACCCAGGAGCCCAACCCTTTTTTATTTCTAATTTTAGTTGAGTCCTTTATCTTTTTCATTAGTGTAGCTAAAATTTTGTCAGTGTCATTTGTCTTTTCAAAAAAAAAACAAATTTTAAGCTTATCGATCCTTTCTATTGTCTTTCTATTGTCTATTTCATTCATTCCTGCTCTAATCCCTGTTATTTCCTTCCTTCTTCTAGCTTTGGGCTTAGTTTGTTATCCATTTTTATTCCCTGAGGCGTAAAATTACGTTGTTAAACTGAGATCTTCCTTTTTTCTTAGTGAAGACTTTTATCATTGTAAAATCCCTTCTTAAAATGGTGATAGGAAAGAATGTTTTTGGTATATTTGCTAAGTTTCAAGTATATTGTGTTTCCATTTTTGTTTATCTGTAATTTTATTTCCCCAATATCTGAAGATTTTCCTTTTTGATTTCATCTTTGATGCATTGGTTTTTCACAAAGATGTGGTTTAATTTACACATATTTGTGTTTTTCTAGCTTTTCTCTTGTTATTCGTCTCTAGTTTCTTACCATTATACCTAGAAAAGGTAATTGATATAATTTCTTAAATTCATTAGTATTTGTTTTGGGACTAACCTGAGACCTGTCTTAGGAAATGTTCTGTATATGCTTGAGAGGAACGTGTGTTCTGTGTGTGCTGTTAAATGGAATATTCTGTGTGTGTGTGTCAAGTCTACCTGCTCTAATGTGTAGTTCAAGTCTGTTATTTCCTCATCAATTGTCTGCCTGGATGACCTGCCCTTTGTTCAAAGTGGAGATATTGAAGGCCTCTGCTATTATCGCATTATTGTCTATTTTTGCCTTCAGATCTGTTAATAATTGTTTAACATACTTAAGTACTACAATATTGGGTATGCCTTCTTATGGTTGTTATATCCTTTGATGAATTGGCTTCTTTATCACTACATAATGAACTTCTTTCTCTGCTATTATAGTCTTGTCTTAAGTCTGTTTTGTCTGATACAAGTAGAGATACTCTGATCTCTTTTGGTTTCCATTTGCACAGAGTGTCTTTTTTCATCCCTCACTTTCAGCCTGTGGATGCCCTTAATGTTTAGGTTCTAAGTAACATACTGTTGGATCTTGTTGCTATTGATACTATTATCCTAATTTCATACATGACAAAACTAAATTTCAAATAGTTAAAGTCTTCAAACACTGGAACCCATCAAGCTATCTCTAGTGACTTATTTCACTGTGTTTTCTCCAGCTGTATTATTGAATGTAAGTGATGTTATGAGTTTCATGTAATTGAAGTGCAAAATTCTAAAAGGAGTGATCTGCCTTTATATATATCCACTGACAAATTGTCCCAATTTAAGGATATCACAGACTTCAGAAGATAAGTATTCTCTTTTCTAGTGACACAAGTTCTCAGGGAAGGCATCAAAGATTTCACTGTAGCATAAAGAAAGAGAGTAGATGGAGGCTAGTGGAAACTCCAGAAATCTTTACCAGAGGGTTTGGGAATAGCAATCTTATTTGAATTGTGCTGGATGATTTCTTATATTATGATTGAGAAATTATCTATTTTTCTCCTTGAAGATTGATAGAGAAGAGATTAATAGAGATGATAGGGTGATTAAAGCTCCTACCCAAATTCTGTCTTGTCATAACACAGATGGCAACAAAGTTGGGAAGTAAATTTTAAACATATATGGAGGACAGGGAGATGATTGATGTAAAATTACTTTTTAACCTTGATCTGCTTCTCTTCTTTCTTTAGGATAGTAAGATACTAACATTTCCAAATCGAATCAAAAGAAAACAATAGTAACATTACCAAGATATTTATCCAGACTAGGGGGTTAAAAAAATATAGGCATATGATAGGAGAACACTAATTCCTCCAAGTTATGTTTTATACAGTGTATTATGTGAAACAAAATAAATCTAATTTGAGAGAGGAAAGAGTTGAGTTTTGTGAAGATGAGAATAATTGCACACTCTCAAAAGTCTGCTTCAAGCTAAGTTGAAGCAGCTGGTATTGGAGGGCATACTGTCTCTGGGAACAACTGTTAAAAAGAACGGAGGAGGGAGAGAGAGTTGGGGAGAGAGAGGGATGCAGAACTTGAGAGACTATTGAATGCTGAGAATGAACTGAGGGTTGGGGGGAGGGGGGAGGGGGGAAGAGAGGTGGTGGTGATGGTGGAGGGCACTTGAGGGGAAGAGCACTGGGTGTTGTATGGAAAACAATTTGACAATAAAATATTAAGAAAAAAAAGTAGATTTAAAACAACACAACCACCAAACAGACAAAAGAAGAAAGAGAGGTTGAGGGTACAGAGAACAGCCAACGCAGCAGGAGTTGATGGGGAAATAAGGCAAATTATTATTTCCTTCAAAGGATATTTGTCAGTCTGCTTCATGTGCCACAAGTTGAAGAGAAAGCATAAAAAGACTTGCACATATATCACTAGACTGGGAGTAGGCAGATATTTGCTTTCAGGTCTTCCATTGAGTCATGAAGGAAAGGGTGGAGAACATGGTGGCAATGCAGGAAAGTGCACCTGCTGCCAGAGGAGGGATTCCCCATGAGGAGCTATGGCAGGCACATGCTGGTGGTCCACCAGGACATCTCCTCCTGCTGTTTGTTGTGCTCTGTGGAGATCTTCCTCTGGAGTGTGGGTGAGGCATGTGACCTGCTCCCAGCCACATGGACAAGATGAAAGAATTCTGCAGTGTAATTAAGGTTTCAAATCAGCTGATTTTGAGGTTTTCTGAAGGGTGATTGTATGGGTTGATATCCGTTTATCAGGTGGAAGCTGGTAAACAGGGATCAGGCTCTCTCTGAAGTAAGAGACTCCTGTTGTTTCAAAGAGGTCAGTATTCAAGAAGGAGAAGCCCATATGGAAAAAAACTGCCAAAGACTCTAGAAATGGTGAACATCCTTTAGTAGAAGTGGGCTGTTTCCCTTTGAAAGCCAGCAGTGCCCACTGTGGGCAGATCATAACTAGGCAGACTCAGTTAGATTAAGAAAGTGGATTCCTCTCTGGTGTAAAGATACACACACACACACTCACACTCATACTCACATTTATACACACACACAAGCACAGAGATAGACAGGGAGAAATAAGTAAAAGAAAGACAATCAAAGTGACCTAGATATTGTAGTTATAGGACAGACATTTAAAAATAATTGAGCAGGGACGCCTGGGTGGCTCAGTCGGTTGAGTGTCCGGCTTCTGGCTTTGGCTCAGGTCATGATCTCACAGTTCGTGGGATGAAGCCCCGCATCAGGCTCTGTGCTGTAAACAGCCTGGAGGCTGCTTCAGATTCTGTGTCTCCCTCTATCTCTGACCCTCCCCTGCTCATGCTGTCTCTCTCTGTCTCTCAAAAATAAAATAAAATAAAATAAAATAAAATAAAATAAAATAAAATAAAATAAAATAAAATAAAAATAACTGAGCATAGCATAATATGCTCTACTCCACCTACGTTTTTGCAAATCGCAAGGTTTCGTTCTTTTTGAGGGCTGACTAATATTTCTTTGCATGTACATATCACATTTTCTTCATCTATTATGCTAAGTGAAATAAGTCAGAGAAAGACAAGTACCATAGGATTTCACTCAAATGTGGAATTTAAGAAACAAAACAGGTGAACATAATGGAAGGGATGGAAAAATAAGATAAAAACAGTGAGGGAAGAAAACCATAAGACACTCTTAAATACAGAGAACAAACTGAGGGTGGCTGGAGGGGAAGAAGGTGGGGGGGATGGGCTACATGGGGATGAGCATTAAGGTGGGAACTTGGGATGAGTACTGGGTGTTGTATGTAAGTGATGAATCACTAATTCTATTCCTGAAATCATTATTACACTATATGTTAACTGACTTGAATTTAAATTAAAAAAATAAAAATAACTGAACAATATGCTACAGAAAATATAAGACAGACAATTGCATCTGAGAATTTGAATGTGTTTAAAAATATGGTACTAAGTGGTTATGTCTAAAAACAGTTTAGACATAACAGAAAGATTGGTGAATTGGAAAAATAAGTAGATACTACTGACATTAAAATGCAGAGAGAAAAATGTGCTACAAAATACACAGGACACCTTAAAAGAAGCCTAGGAAATAGTTTAAAACTCTAAGATGCTTACAGTTTGTGATTCAAAGACTGTAAGTGTGGAGAAGAAACATTCGAAGAGATACTGCTTGAAAAAAAAATCAAAATTGACAAAAGACATCAAACCAAAGAATCAAGATGTTTTCTAAACCCTAAGGTTGTGTGTATAAACACACACACACACTCACATGTGTGCATGTGAGCATTCATGCCCACACACAGCACAGGCACACGCACATGCAGAGACACTCCACATAACTAAGCATCATAGTGCAACTGTTGAAAACCCAAAGACAATGAGGAACTTAACAAAAGTATCCAGAAAAAAGAAGAGACTTTATCTTTAAGGAACAATAGAGAATGAGACATACAGTTTTCATAGAGACAGCAGAACCCAGAAGATGAAAGAACAACAGAGCTAAATTGCTGAGAAAACTAAGTATAGTGGAAAATTCCATAATGTAGCCTTCAAACATGAATGATACCATATATTATTTTCTCCATTCTGTGTAGTTTACTTATTATGTTACTATTTTATGCTTTTTGCCACCAAGTTGCTGTGGGAGAAAACATTGGTGCTGCCTTGAGAACATTTTTTCTGTGTTTTGTGTGTTTTCATTACTGTAAACCCAAGGCTTAGGACTTTGCTCTCTGATTAAGATCTCAGTAAATATTTTTTGGTAAGTGTGTGCATCATCCAAAGTTTTATTTCTTGTCTCCTTTTATCAGAACACATTTTTATACTCAAAACCATACAATGGGTATGAATATTGTGAGGATTTTTTCTTCTTTGAAGTTTGCTTTTGATGACTTCTAATGTGAATTATCCTAGTTTTTGAATGTGTTTCATGGTGACAGAGAGCATTTGCATATATAAACGTCTATCCTTTTAAGTCATGGTGCTCAAATGTCATTATATATTAAAATAACCTGAGGAGCTTGGATATGTTTTAAATTCCTGTGTCAAATGCTGGTAATTGTGATTGAATATGTCTGAGGTAGTGCCAGACGATCTGAATAATGGACACACAAGCCATGTAATTCTGATGACGTGGTCACTACACAGTATAAAAGGGACTTGGCTGTCAGGGAATGGCCCACAGCTATACAGCCATCTCCCAACAAATGATAGAGATCACTATGTTTATTGAACTAGGGAAAATGTAACGTATTTGCAGGATGCCTTTAAATGGGACAGATTGAAACAGTAAATGACTTGGCTTTCCAGGGCACGCACTTACTCTTCACAGTGCGTTATGCTATGACCACATTAAAATTAACCACTTCTGAGTTCCTGAGTTCACTGGTAATTTTTTTAGTTTTGTATGCCTTGTTGCATGATTACTTCTATGTGCAAGTTACGTCCTGCACTCAGCCATAAACTTTGTAATTTACCCAGATAATACTGTTTTGAGTTGACAACCAAAACACAGGCATTCTTCTCCCAGAGAATAGCAGTGATGGGTGCCTCTAGTCTGAAGACAGACCTGTCAAGACTGCCCGATCTACATTTAGCACAATTCACTCTCATCTCATTTTAAGGAGCAGTTTCCAAAGCCTTTCTGCTTTACTTTGGAGGCGGAATTCCTCTTTATGTGAAGCGGTAATGATTGTAATGAATCTTGATGGCAAGTCTGCAGACTCTTCTCCCTGCTGCGATAGATAGCTTGTCATAAAGACACACACACAATAGATGTGACTTTTGAGTTTTTCTTTCAAAACTTATTATACTTCTCCCAAAATTGGAAAAATACCAAAAAATATATAACTGAAAAAAGGAAGAGTGGGTGAAGAGTGAAATGGTGTGTTAGAGAATATTCTAGCTCTTCTTTAAATCCCCTATATTCATCTTGATTTTATATTGTAACAATCTAGGAGGCCTGGGAGCTCTCAAGCCATGACTTTTAAAAATAAAAATGAAATTATCTATTTTTTTTCTGAAGAACATTAATAATGGCTGTGAATTGTCTCTACTGACAATGGAAATGAAAGTGTCTCTACAGTGAAGAGAGGACGTAGAGCAATTCTCCCTACAACTAAAAACACACAGAAATCACCTTATCCTGATACACCAAATTATTGCTAAAGTGGCATTTAACTTGTAGAGTCTATTACAACATATATCTATTTGCCTCTGTGTTTAGAGATGACATATTATGAATAATCAGTTTCAAACACCTTGAAATATATTATTCTGCCATGTTACAGAAGGATCATACTATTAGGTTGGAATTTATTTCAACAAGTATCGCTTGGGCTCATAACATAGGTGTACATTGTGCTTGATGTTGGGTTGGGAATGGGTGGGCAAGGAAAAAGAAATAGCCAACATATGGTACCTACAGTTAGGGTATTTATAAAGTTGGGGGAAACCAAAATAATTTTGTAAAAATGCATGGTCAACATAACTTGTATCTCATAAGTATGTAATTCAAACTATCATTCTTTCTTTCCACGTTTTTTTTTCTTGCTATTTTTTTTTCAGCACGAAGATAAAAGAGATCCAGTGAGAGTAATGAGTGCATTTTCAGATTTGTGATCCAGATGTAATCCAGATTTGGCTCCCATCAATAGAGTTGATCAATCCTGAGATTAAGTTCAAGAAGGAGAAAGATATATTGAAACAATCATAGTTCTGTGGAAGAAAGAATAAAGATGGAGGCTAAAATGTGAATCACTGCTGTCTCACAATGTCCTTTCTTACCTTTCCTCTCTACATTTCAAGCCTTAGGTCAGGGATATGCCTCTCTTAAAAATTCCAGTTAACTTTCTTATGCTTTGTTTATGCCACTTCAGGTTTGTTTATACACTCTAGACTTGGTTATGCCCCTTGAAATTTGAGTATATCTCTCTAAGTTGTGTGTACTACTACAGACTTGTGACTTGTGTATATTGTTCTAGGCTTATGTATAATGCTCTAGATTTGGGTAATCACTGGAGATTTGTATATACTGATTCAGGTTTGTGTATGTTGCTCTAGATTCTTTGTATGCTCTAGATTTGTATATACCATTTTTAGATTTGTGTATACCATTCTAGGTTTGTGTGTACCACACTAGATTGATGTGGATTTCCCTAGGTTTGTGTGTACCACTCTAGATCCATGTGGATCACCCCAGAGTTGTGTACCACTCTAGATCCATGTGGATCCACCCAGGGTTGTGTGTACCACTCTAGATCCATGTGGATCAGCTCTGGTTTGTGTGTACTGCTTTAGTTCTGTGTGGATCACCCAGGGTTTGTGTATTCTATTCTAAAGTAAAATTGATGCTCCTCACTAGTTGTCTCCTCACTAGTCTTAAAGTCCCTGTATAGAATTTTTTTTGTTTATAAAGAGCCACAATTTAGTTCCTGGAAAGTATTTGATTTCCCACTAATACTATTCTCAAAAACAATTAGGAGCCACAAAATATTCCATACTTAATATTTTTTAAAAAGCTATGTAAAATCAATTATTAAATACTGTAAGACACCCCTTGGGTCAAGCTGACCCTAATGAAAAACTATCAACCATTGTTTCACTCTCCAACCGTTTTCTGCTTAAACAATTAGGGGTTGGGAAATTAAGCTCTGGGAGTCCTAAAATGTAACCCATAAATTAAGGTTGACTTGTTTTCTAAGATACTGTCACTAGACTCTAAAATACTGTTGCTAGGTCCCACCCTTTAACCACAAAGTTCTTGCTTCTGTGCACCTGCTTCGCCTCCTCTTTGGACCTATGATTGGTCACTTCAAATTTCTCTTAAGACAAAGACGTTTGTGTGTCAAAATATGATTGGCATATAAAATGCTGTGTTGTGACAGGTATCAACTATTCATTAGATACTGAATCAATTTTTCTTAAGCACTACTAATTGCTTGCTTTTCTTGAAGTGCAAACATATGGTATCTGTCCTTCTCTGCCTGACTTATTTTGCTTAGCATGACACCCTCAAGGTCCATCCACTTTCCTACAAATGGCCATACTTCATTCTTTCTCATTGTCATGTAGTACTCCATTGTGTATATATACCACATCTTCTTGATCCACTCATCAGGTGATGGACATTTCGGTTTTTTCCATGTTTTGGCTATTGTTGACATTGCTGCTATGTTTGCTGTACAATTGGATTTAATGAAATGTTTAGAGGTGCAGTAGGCATGACTTTGAGTAGATAATGAAAGAAAATGCAAAATGTTTATTGATTCATGATGTGGTTTCATCTTAGCTTGGGCAAACCATGCAGTATTTAATACATAGTAGCAGAATATTTACTATTGAAGCTTGAAAAGATGTGAGTTCTTTGTGTGT
>NC_043701.1:119254785-119280113 GCF_006229205.1 Suricata suricatta | reverse complement strand
CATGAAATAGAAGTTGGGGTTTTGATTTTTTACTTTGCGTTTCTGTTTGGAGTGTCATTGTAACTACTGTATTGTAAATGATGGAAAATAATTGCATATGTTAAAAAAATAAATTGTGTTATATTAAAAAAAAGAAATATGATTGGCAACTATAGAATGCTGTAAACTATAATTGATTACTTATTTTGTCTTGCCAAAGCCCTTAAAAACCCTGAGCTCCTGTTGGGTGGGGCTCTCTCCTGAGGACTTGCCAACACTTGGGAGAGGCCGTTCGGTGGAATTAAATAAACCCATTCACCATCTCCGTTTGTGTCTGTGGGTTTCACTCTTGGTGACTCACTTCAGGAGGAAAAGGTCTAACAAATAGTATTTAAACAGTCAAGAAAAAAGATACTTTGTGACTTGAAGAGTTTATTACTAGAGTAGTGGTCACTCCTCTAGATTAGCGGCAGGTGCTTGTCAAAGGGAATGGGTAGTAGAAGCCAGCAGTACGTGTCTGACAGTGTAAAGAAAGGAGACAGAATGTAAGAAAGGTGGCAAAATCATGCGGAGACTGTAAACAAAGGGCAAAAGAAGAAGGGGGGCTTGTCCAGGGACATGAGAGCATCTTGAAAAATCTACTCAGGAAGAACATGTTTTCTAGAGCAATTTCATGCTAAATAGTAATAATGAGAGCAGCAATAATGATAATTAGAATAGTAGTTACAAACAATTATAGAGGCATTTGTATGTTCTATATACATGTTTACATGTTACATACTGTAACATTACTGTAACCCAGTATGGCAGGTAAATGTTTTCACCTTTTCTAGAAGACATGATTTGAGTTTACAGAGGTTGAATGAGTTTCCCAAAGTTTTACATCTCAAACTTAGTAGATTTTCACAGAACCAGTACTTCTAATTACTGTGCTGGCATTTTTCATTTACTGCTATGTGCCAAATATAAATTCCAAATCTGAGGGAACTGTATTTCCCCAAGTCTCTCGCCTGCAGGGTTCTGGTTTCCATTCAGCTAATGGGAGGCACTCTTGGGATATTTAGAAGGTATAAGAAAAGCAGAAGCTATATTTCCCTCTCACAGCCCAGTGGATAGTTGGTGGAACATTATTAATGTAGGATTTTACTTCCACAGCAGTTGTTTTGATGCAAATCTTTCCCTTTGGCCTGCACACACTTCTTGCCATTGGGCAATTTCTATCCAGGAAGGACTCTAGGGCAAATCGCAGAGAGCTAACAGTAATTTTGTTTTTCTGGGTTTGCTCCTTCCTACTTCCAAGACTATTTTCATCGTCCATTACTGTGTAATAATTTACCACACCTGTGGCAGCTGCACACAGCACATATTCATTATCCCATAGGTTGTGAGGTCAGGAGTCTGTGCACCACGTAGCCACGCCTTGTGGCTGCACTGTATTCTCATGTGGAGGGGTCTCTGGGAGAAATCTGGGAGGGAACGCTTCATGATTCTCATGTTGATGGCATTATTATTTCCCTGAGGCTCCATGCCTGAGCCTTCAGCGTTTTGTGGCCTTTTGTTCTGTTAACTGGAGATCAAACTCAGACCTGCAGGTACCCTCAGTCCTTAGATACCACCTGAGATCCCTTGCTAGGTAGGGTTCTGCAGCATGGCTTCCTGTTTCATGAATTCCACATGTAGCTTCTCTGCATCTGCTAAGAAGGAGTGCTGCGAAATGGAACATCTGGTGGATGAGATAGTCTATCAGCTTTGCACCTTCTGTTGATTAGAAGCAAGTTGTAGGCTTTGCATACGTTCACATAAACAGAATGAAAGAAAGATGTGGATAGCAGGAGTTACAGAATCACAGGGTCACCTTAAGTGTCTCTAAGACTATAAACACTACTTGCCTTGTATTAAATTTTTTCCTGCTGGACTTCCTCAGGGGTTTCAGATTTTCTGATCCAAACCCGACATTGATGGACTATGAAAAATATTTTATCCTTGTGAATATAGTGTTCAGAAATTTGCAGATCATTTAAAGGTGTAATCACATTTGCTTTTTTCCTAGAAAATGCATGACAACAGGATAATCCTTAAATCCATAACTTCCTGGTAATTAATTCACTTATATTAGCAAAACAGTATCAATAAGTGTTATATCATTAGTTGGTACAAATAACTGTAAAACACTAATTTAAAATTAAATAGTAGCAAATAACTGCATTTATTATAAGGCCAAATTAAACTTTAGATTTGCTTGTATTTGAACAATCTTTCTTTAAAAGACTATTTTGCCAAAAGATGAAGAAAAACAGATGTTAATTTAAATATATTTTAATCTAAAGAAAATGGATAGAAGTGTGTTATCCATAGACTTTATTGTATCTGTTCTTCCAATTAATCTCTTCAATGATATCAGTATATGTCCAGCAGGGTGGACTGAACATAATTATAGATTGTTGGGTTTGAACAGAGTCTCAAACACATGTAATATTAAGTTTCATAGAGATGTTAAATTAAACATTAATCTTTTTAATGTTTTTTGGATGGTTAAATTGATGACTGGAAAATGTTAACAGTAATACCAGTACAAAATCTACCTAAGATGGGTGCCTGGGTGGCTCAGTCAGTTGAGCGTCCAACTCTTGATCTTGGCAGGTCATGATACCATGGTTCCTGGGTTCGAGCCCTGTGTCAAGCTCTGTGCTGATAGCACAGAATCTGCTTGGGATTCTCTTTCTCCCTCTCTCTGCCCCTCCCCCTATGCTCTCTCTTTCTCTTGTAAGGACGCAGGTCTGAATCAAACTGACTCCATGACAGTCTTCAAGTTTTCCTCTGACCTTGGAGGCCTAACTCTTGATTTCTCAGAATCATTAGACAATAAAAGGGCACACATTG
This sequence comes from Suricata suricatta, assembly GCF_006229205.1. Lineage (NCBI taxonomy): Eukaryota > Metazoa > Chordata > Mammalia > Carnivora > Herpestidae > Suricata > Suricata suricatta. Next base: position 119,277,254 of record NC_043701.1, on the reverse strand, counting down.
CCCAAGGCAGGAGGGACCACCCTTGTAACACCCAATCAGGAAACGCCAGCTAACACACTTAACATTTCTAAGGACAGGTCTAGAGATAGAAGCTATAGATAATCATGTATTGCTTAAGGCTAGTTACACCCCACATGAGGGTCCTGGGTTCTGGGTCCACTCTGTAATTGGTTAATACTCTAAATGTTGTGATTGGGTCCTGCCAAAAGTAAGGAACACTCTGGATGATGTGTATGGTTAAAGTTACTGTCAATGATGTTATGCTATAATGATTGGACCCCTGTACCTGTGTCACAATGTCCTTTATCTCCCCCTTCCCAAACCCCTAAAGGCCCTACCCCACCTTTGTTCAGGGCTCTCAGCACGTATCCACTGCACTGGTAAAGTCTGTGAGCCGGAGTTTAGGCCCGGCCAGCCTAAGCCCATAATAAAGCCCTTTGCTTTTGCATGCGTGACTCGGTCTCCCTGGTGGTCTCTGGTTTTTGGGAAGAATATTTAAATCTTACGCATAACGCTCTCAAAATAAATAAATATTAAAAAAAAGACAACCAACAACAACATACCTAGGAAGCATTATTTTCTGGCACCACATATTAATTATTTAGGATAACTGTATGGTATAAGTTTTCGTTGCCTTATTGAATAAAGCCCTAGCACTCATATTCTCCATTATAATGATTTAATACCTACAGCATTCTTCTGTTGGCAAAAAGTTTATCTAATAAAAATGATTGTATAAATTACACACCTAAGAACAGTTATTTTCAATGTGTACACAGTAGAGATCTGGAATCTTCTTTTGATCCTTATTCCTTTGTGTTATTGAGTAAAGCCCCCAGATTGTTGTTCCATTATATGACTTAATGTTGAGCAAATGGATTGTTTGATAGTTTGGTCATAGAGCTGTGTGATGTGGGTAGACAGTGTCTCAGCTGATGTGACATCAGCTGATCTGAATTTCCTTCAAACCAGGAAATGGAGGAATAACAAGAACATGTGTGTGAAACTGGGCCTATTTAGCAGAGCATTTAATGATTATTTGGCCATAAATTGCAGCAATGGGAACACAAAGTTTATGGAATTGGTTTCCAGTTGTCTTTGTTATAAACCTTTCATGTGAAGTGATTCACAGATCACCTCCTTTTTTGAGAAGTTTGAGAGTCTTAATTCTGATTTCCAGGAGGGGCCGGTTTTGTGTATATATATATGGACATTTCATCATTACAATAATTATTTTCTTCCTTGAAAAATAAATGATAAATAACCTATGGAGTTTTATAGCAAGTAAAGAATCTGCGTTCTTAATTCACAAAGCCCTTGTTACAACAGAAATATTCATGATTAAAGAAATTAAAAATAAGCTTTTTTAAATTTTTCAAATTTTTAGTATTTTTTAGTTTATTTTACTTATTTTGAGAGAGAGAGCAAATGGGAGAGGCAGAGAGAGAGGGAAAGAGAAGATCCCTGTGCTGTCAACACAGAGCTTAATGTGAGACTCAAACCCATGAACTGTGAAATCATGACCTGAGCTGAAGAATCAGACACTCAGCCAACTGAGGCCCTCAGGTGCCCCCCAAAATATTCCTCAGTGTAGTTAAAATAAAGAGTTTTTTTTTAAATTTTTAATGTTTTTTATTTGTTTTTGAGAGACAGAGAGAGACAGTGAGAGCAGGGGAGGGTCAGAGAGAGAGAAAGATCCAGAATCTGAAGCAGACTCTAGGCTCTGAGCTAGCTGTCAGCCCAGAGCCTGATGGGGGGCTTGAACCCACAAACCGTGAGAACATGACCTGAGCCAAACCTGGAAGCTTAACCAACTGAGCTACCCAGGTGCCCCTTGAGTTTTTGAGTAAAATTCATTTCAACATCAGTTTTTACAATCCTTTATTTCAAGCACTGTAGCTTAATAAAATGAGAAAATTAAATCCTTTAAAAGTGTATCATACTTTCTAAATTAGTGTTTACATGAACTAAAGTAAGAGAATACTTCTTCATAAAACATCAACTTGAAGTGATCTTCAGGTATGAGGAGAGAGAGATAGAGTGTTGTGGGGAGCGGCAAAGATCTCAGCTGCTTGGCCATTTGCTAGCGGATATGTCACTCCCTGAGGGGAGTTGCAAAAATAGGCAGGGAAGCACCACTCCCTGTCAGAGGAGAAGCCAGAAGAACAAAGATCAATTGCCTACAGGCAGGGTGGTATCGGCCGGCCCTTCAGTGCAGTGCTAAAAACTTTAGTTTATTTCCTTCTTTACCCTAGCCAAAATCCCTTAACCCTGTTTCCTAGCAACCGACCTAGGTCAGATGCCTTGTTCTCCGGCCTAAAAACCTTTATAAGAGACAGTTTTCTGAATAAAGCTCTCTTTTTTTGCCAGATCAGAAACTGTGAGTTGTGTCTTTACTCTCTGTGCGTCCCTTTTCCTGCCCTTTCTCTCCCTCCCTCAGGAAAAGAACCCACGAGGACTCTCCGCCCTGCCGGTCAGGGTGGACGAGACAGGTACCGCCGAACGCCGGGGACCAGCCTGCCTAGACCTGGCGAGCTAGCGCACCCGCGGCACCTGCAAGTGCCGCTCCAGCCCGGAGTGGAAGCAGACCCGGTGGGCGAGCGCGCCGGACCCGGCCTCCAGGTTAAGACAGAGTGTGTGTGTGTGTGTGTGTGTGTGTGTGTGTGTGTGTGTGTGTGTGTACATGCACACACGTGTGCAGGGCAGTGACTGGGAAGCTCAGAATTAAGCTCCAAGAGACTCCCCATGTATGTACCTGAGGTGTTAGAAGGCTGGTGCCATATTCGAAGTGGATGCAGGAGTGTCTCGTGAGGAGAGTGCCAAGCATAGGAAATGATGGGGGCAGAGTTGAAGGATCAGTAGGGTTTCATAACTGAGACTCATGTTCATGATCAGGCTGAGATGAGCATTATCCTGTTGTGACCTGGTGAAGGGTATTTGAAGCACACTCTCGAGGTCTCTTAAGCCAACACAAGTCATGCATCACAGTCTGTAGCAGGTGATGGGCCACTTGCATTCCCCAGGTAAAGCCACCTCAGGCCCACATTGTAGGGAATGTTCTGCTGCGCACCCATGGTGGCTCCCAGGGCTAAGAAGAGACCCATCTTTAGGTGTAGACCCAGGCTTCTCATCAGGAGGATGGAAGGGAAGGCACTCTGGAACATCAGTGACTCACAGGATCACTTTGCTGATTGTGGAGAGGAGGGCGAAAGAGTCTTGCCTAACGGGTCAGGGCCTGGACCTGAGGTGCCCTCAGAAAATCTGTGCTTCAGAAACGCAATATCCCTTTGGATATTTTTTGTGCTTGCCCAGGGCATCAGTTTGCTGCTTCTTTCCAGAAAAAGCTTTTTCTGACACACACATGTTCATGGCGTAGTCATGGGCTTTCTTGTGAAGAACATTTACTGTAATTTTCCCCTTCAATCCTGAATTTTTCTCTACTAAGCTTATTTTTAATTTCCTTAATCATGAATCATGTATTTATTTTGAAATGTGTAGAGTTTGTAAGGGCTTCAGTAACTGGAATCCTAGGGATCTGCCATTTCCCTGGCTTTTATTCATGTTTCTGCATTCTCCTACCTCAGTGCACCTGCTGCCCTGTGTCCGTGTGTGTGTGGGCTTGCATGTCCTAGATGCTGTGCTTTAAATTCCAGGATCTAGACCCTAGCATAGCCTCCTTTAAAAGGACTTTCATCTATCTTTTTTGCAGGTAACAGATGTCAGAAATCTGGGAACATGTGAATTTTCTTTCAGTGGTTGAGTTTTTCTAGGACATCCAAATGATGAATGACATCCAGTTTATCATTAAATTCCAGTTCTCAGGAACAGAAGTGTATCCATGCCCCCAGTTTGACCTGTCAGCCCCGTGTTGATGACTCCCTCCACATATTTCTGTTTAACTGTGTGGGGCTGTCTGTAGTTTTGCTGTATTTGGAAGGCGTGAAGTGTCCCCAGGAGGAAAAGGACTCTACTGTAGGATCCACTTCTCTGAGTTGGCCTCTTCTGTATGTTGGCTGAGCAGTTCCATCCAGCATGTGTTCTCATGTTCTATACCCTGCACATACATGTAGACGTGTGTGCACACCTGATATTTCGTCTTACTGTTCCAGATTTTCCTGGTAGCAGAATCTTGACTTTGAAAATGTGAACACTCAAATCCTGAAAAATAAAATACTTCATGTAATAATTGTAGTTGGGGAGCTAGAATTTGTTCTGGCCCCTGTGGTTCTTTTCCTGATCAGAAGAGTCATTCGCCTTGGTGGGTGCACCGTGGCAGGTGGGGGGCAGGCAGCAGAGGCGTGCAGCCAGGTTGGAGGCGTCAGTGGTGTGAGCTGCCAGGTTTAATGCTCAGCAGCAGGGGACTTGGTGGCCTCCCCACACCATGCGCTGACGCCACGCACTGATGCCACAAAGCCTCGACTCTGGTGCTAGAGCCTCTCTCTTTCCCACTTCCCCAGATGCCCCGACGGTTCTGTGGACTGTGCGGCACGAGTTGTCAGCGCGGGCCTTCCTGGAACAGAGTCAGTTCGGAGCTGCCAACAGGAACCCCAGGGACTCGCTGTTCTGGGCTCGGGCCTGAGAGGTTTATTAAGAACATGTACAAATGCTTGCGTTAAAAATAGAAGGGAAAGGATACATAATCACCATCACAACAAAAACAGGAGATGGGCTTCAAATATAGGAAGAAAACTCTAAAGTTGAATTATTAAACCTTTAATTAGATGAACTATCTATTGAACCCTGCCAGGCAGTCACCTGCAGCTGGACTCATAGGGTCATGCACAAGTGGTGTTCAGTCTGGGCTAAGGGTGTCTTGCGATATGGTTTATCTTCTACAGTCTGAGGTTGGTCATCTGTGACATCTCTGGTGACATCCTGTTGTCACGTACAGTCACAACTGGCTGTGTGCTCACCTGAAACATGAGATCGTCGGGGAACACAGAGGGGCTGGCAGCTTCTCTCCAGTGACTATGATGACCCTTAAACGCACTCTGTTCCCTCAGGGCTGTGGATTTAGGTAGAAGTGGCTCAAGAGTCAGGGAGGGAGCTCAAATGTCAACAGAGCAGTGGATATCCACAGGCTGGGTTATTTCTGGGTGACTTATTTTGGCAGGAAGATATGGTCACAGCAGAGGAAACTAGCAGAAAGATATTGGTTGGCACAGATGGTCCCATGGGGATTGGTGACAGTGACATCACTGACAGCGTGTGGGAACATTGTTGGACTGTGTGGTGCCATAAGGTTCCCACTGTGGATGGTGCACTGAATAATCGCTGCAGAAAACAGACTTGTTTTCTAAGTAATTTCCTCTGAAAACTGTGACTTTGGGAAAGTGTTTAATCGCATTGCAGCTCACTGACCTCATTATCAAACCCGCGCTAGTGAGGAGTGGGAATGTAAAATATTAGCAAATCACGCAGGTTAAATGCTTTGTATACTGAACAAGTGAGACTCAGTGATTATTAGTAGACAATAAGTTCATTCTCTTCTTTCCAATGTCCATCACTAACCAGCTTTTGGGACTGAGTTTTCCTCCTTTTTTTATTTTTTAAAATTTTAATGGTTATTTATTTTTGGGAGAGACAGAGTATGAGCAGGGGAGGGGCAGAGACAGAGGGAGACACAGAATCTGAAGCAGGTTCTAGGCTCTGAGGTATCAGCACAGAGCCCAACGAGAGGCTCAAACCCACGAACTGCAAGATCATGACCTGAGCCGAAGCCAGATGTTCAACTGATTGAGCCACGCAGGTGCCCCAATCAAAATAAATAAATACTTAAAAAAAACCCAAAAAGGCCCCTGGATACTATTTAACACGTTTCAAAGTGTTCATGCCAGAATATTTTATGTTTCTTTTCTTGGAATCTCTCCTGGTATTCTAACCAATGATGTGGCTTTCTAGAGAGTATTATTGTGAGGCAAAAAAACCTGAGAATTTGTCACTCTTGTCAAGTGTTCTATTTATTTGCTGTCTACTCTGATAAGCCATGTTGTTACTATCAGGCTGATGTATGGGGGTGGGCAGTATTAACTTAGGTCTTAACTTGAGCTGAGGACGTCCAAATATTGTAGAAAATTTAATTCAAAAGAAGTAAGCCTTTCCAAAAATCACATACCCATACTTCCCCGCCTCCCACCATTGTGAAAGATTAATGCATATATTTATTTATTCCCTTAAAAGTAGTTTTTACTACATGCTATACCACAAATAAAGTGCTAAATGTGAATTAAAATGTTTTTAACATTTATTTATTTTTGAGAGACAGAGAGACAGAGCAAGAGCAGGGGAGGGGCAGAAAGAGAGGGAGACACAATCCAAAACAGGCTTGACTCTGAGTGTCAGCACAAAGCCCGAGGCAAAACCTCAGCACAAAGTGAGACTCAAACTGGGGAACCTTGAGATCATGACCTGAGCTGAAGTCACACTTAACCGACTGAGTCAGTCAGGCACCTCAAGATCTGAATTTTTTTTAATTTTAATGTTTATTATTTATTTTTGAGATAGAGAGACAGAGCAGGGGTGGGACAGAGAGAGAGGCAGACACAGAATCTGAAGCAGCCTCCAGGCTCTGAGCTGTCAGCATACAGCCTTAAGTGCAGCCTGAACTCACCAACTGTGAGATCATGACCCGAACTGAAGCCCCACTTAACTGACTGAGCCACCGAGGTGCCTCTAGATATTAATTTTAAGGGTCTTTCAGCCATAGAGGTGGTGTAGAGAGACTGGTAAAGATGGTTACGGTACAGTGCCACATGATACTTTACCGAGATGATACTTTACTTTGATGATCCTTTACTGAGAGCGTCCTACAAAGTAAGGTGGTGCTGAATGCATCACCGCATACACCGTCTTGCTGCATTATTATTAACACCATGTGATTTGCATACCACATAGCCTCAGTGACACCTTAGGAAATGCACACTCAAATAGGACAGGGAACTGTTGAAGTTTCATAATGATCAGGTTTTGGTAGGAGGATACAATTGTTGCTAGCAAAGGAAATAGCCAGATCATAAAGAGATGAAGATTGAGGAAAAGTCTTTGTTTTAAACAAGTAGATATTTACACAAAGACCGAGGGTCTCCATGCATGGGCGGAGCGTGGGTGAAGGTGTGAAGTGGCAGGATCCATGTGACGACCAGGATGTCTGGGAGGAGGGAGAGAGGTGGCGCTCAGGAAGGTGTGGGCTCCGTCCAGGCTGTGGAAGTGAGGAGCCACATGTGACAATGTTCTGAAGAAACCTGCTTTTCTGAAAGAATGAGGAAAGATGTGTGAATCAGCAGTTGCTCTGAGAAAGGTCTAACCTGGAGAGGCATTTCCTGGGATACTGTCCTTGTGGTGGAGGTGGATTATGCAGACTGGGAGTGTTACTGGTACTTGCTGTGGGGGGGTCAGGGCGTCAGGGGCCTCATGCAGTCCCAACCTTCCTACCCAAGTATGAAAATGCCTGTTGTCATCCTAGGGAGTCTGTGTCACAGACTTACTTCATCTGAGTCCAGACCCCAACTCTTCAATACATGTCATTTTTTAAAATGTTTTTTATTTACTTTGGAGACAGAGAGAGACAGAGCATGAGCAGGGAGGGGCAGAGAGAGAGGGAGACACAGACTCTGAAGCAGGCTCCAGGCTCCGAGCTGTCAGCACAAAGCCCAACGCGGGGCTCGAACCCACAAACGTGAGATCATGACCTGAGCCCAAGTCGGAGGCCCAACAGACTAGCCGCCCAGGCACTCCTCCACATCATTTTATTATGTTCTGACACTTTCAGGATCCTGACTTCAACGCAAATAAAGAGAAACGACCGTATTTTTTGTGGGTCCTTAGGTCTGCCCCCGCCCCCCACCAATTTCATAAGATCATGTCTCTGCTGGCAATGTGCCTGTCATATTCACTGGGCTGCGGAGTGCAGCTGGCACCATGAGTCAGCTGTCTAACTACGTGTGATCCTGTGGGTAGAGTTACCTAAGACTACTTTACAGTGACTTCTGATGTCAGTTTATTTGAGTTCATAGTATTTTATTATAATTAATCTTTATTTCTGCTTAGAATAATAGAGCTAATTTTGGCCATCATACCGATTTATTTTTATGTTTTATGTGTAACATATACAACTCTTCCAGAATTTTGTTTCACGATAATAAAGGAGGTATTACAAATTCTTGGAATCAAGGGGACTGGCCATGAAAACACAGAGAACCATGGGCATGTTGTGAACACTGAGAAAATGAAAGCTACCTTGTGGGCAGCTCAACACCCATCAACCCTCTCTCCCTTATGAAGAGAGCTCTACAAAGCCTGTTTTCCAGGGTAGCCAAGTGCTCTGCTTCCAAATTTTCCTTCAGAGTATAAGGGCATATGATACAATTGTGGCCAGTAAGATGGCCAGTAACACTAGTGGATGAGGAAAAAAAATCACATTTTGAAAGGGTACAGATGTGCTCACATACTTCTTTAGCTTTTTATTCTTTTTTTTAAACTTCTTTCTTGTTTTCCTGGCTAAAACACGGATGTATTGCTTGTACTTATAGCAAACATCCAAGACCAACCATGTAATTTGCAGAACCTGGTGCAAATGAAAATAGCCACGCCCTGCCCTGTTCAAATAGCAGGGGTAAAATATGTGGATAAATCTATAGCATGACCTTTAAAATATTTCATTACTGGGGTGCCTGGGTGCCTCACTTGGTTCAGTGTCTGACTTTGGCTCAGGTCATGATCTCATAGTTCGTCAGTTCAAGCCCCACGTCAGGCTCTGTGCTCACAGCTCAGAACCTGGAGCCTGCTTCAGTTCTGTCTCCCTCTCTCTCAGTTCCTCCCCCACTCATGCTGTTTTTCTTTCTCTCTCTCTAACATAAATAAGAAACATAAACATATTTTAAAAAATAAAATATTTCATTGCTTTAAGACTTAAAAGGCTTAGTACTAATACATAAGTAACAATATAACGGCAGAATAGTACAAATGGCATACAATATTTTCATCCATTAATTTATGTAACAAAATAAATAATTTAGTAATGTGTCATTTGATCATAAGATTTTTTGTCTCATTTTTCTGTATGTCTGTTCATTATGTTATCAAAATATATACTTCTAGCAACTTCGTTTTTAAGCACTGCAGTTGAAAGCGATACCAGTTTCTGTTGGCAAATGCAAGATCATAAATTATTTTTAAAAATTTTATTTTTGAGAGAGATCTTTCTGCTAATATCATCATTACTGCAGCTGTTAACTGTGTTTTATAGTATGTGAAAACTTTGATATACATTACTGATCAATTGTTTCAGGATTACAATTTTAGTCCATCTAGAGCTGATGACTCTTATAGAAGTTTTCTTTTCTAAAATATTCAACTCTACCAACAAATTACTTTCTTGTAAGTCTGAATTTAATTTTATTTGTTATTTATTTTTTTAATAATCTATTTTCTTTAAAGTTTATGTATTCTGAGAGAGTGAGAGAATGATGTAGGGGCAGAGAGAGAAGGAAAGAGGATCCCAGGCAGGTTCTCCACTGTCAGCACAGAGCCCAACAAGGGGCTCAAACTTATACTATGAGATCCTGACCTGAGCTGAAACCAAGAGTTGGACGCTTAACCAACTGAGCCACCCAGAAGCCCCGGTCTGAATTTAATTTTAAATCTTTACAGTGGCATTTCATAATTCTCTGTAAAATTTAGTACCTTGAGACCAGGAGGCAGCCAGCTGCAATACTTGACCACAGCTGTGTGTGGCTCTCTCTGCCCAAAGCCTGGAGCATATGGGCACATGCTGACCCCACATATCCCATGTGCTCATGCATGTGCTTTGTTCTCCCATGGACTTGGTTACAGGAACAGAGCCCCTTCTGAGAGTAAGGCTTTGAGTCACTCACTACACAGGTTCCATGCCCATGAAGTCAGCCTTGCAGATATCTTAAAAGCATGATGGGGAGGGGAGTGAGCTCATGCTAAGAGTGATGGACAGAGAGAGAGAAAGTACAATTGAGAGTCCTTGATATAAAAATGGAGGCACAGTACAATTTTTCACAGTCAACTCTTGACTTCTTACCAGGTTAAAAACACATACTCATCTGATTAAATCATTTAATGGGGGGTATTCTGTCTGGACATCTAAATACATTCATGAATGGTACAGAATTAGTTACCCAGAACTATGTTGTGTACAGTAACAGGAGCTAGTAGAAGGAGTTGGCAGTCTGGAAGGGATTGGCCTGCTGACATTTGCAAACTTTTGAACGTCTCAAATGAGCAGACACTGCATGCTGACTGCGCTGTGGTAGGACGATAAACACAGGAAGTGAATCAGACTTACTTTCTTAATCATCCTATTGCTTCCATTCAAGGCCTCCCTGCAAGGGAAAATAGCATTAGATGAGGGCCAGGCTCTTTGCAAGCAGAGAAAGACTGGAAAAGCAATCTGCTGAGGAACGGTACTCCAGCCGTGATGGACAATATACATTTAGTGAAATTCCCAATGTGTATAAACTTCCGTGATGGAAGAATGTTGCCCTTTTATGCCTAAGACAAGGTGCTCTAAGTAGCTGCAAAGAGACAGTCTTAACATGAGAAAAGGTTATCATTTCAGGAACTTTTTATTAAAATTTCTCTGCTTCAGTGGGACATTGCAGCTAAAGTCAGATTCAAGATGGTGCCTCCCTAATTAGATGTTATCATTCTGGATTCCTTCAAGGGAGGAACCATTTACTTGAGCCCAGGTGAGGTGTGTAAAGGGGAAGAATGCATGAGCAAGACATAATCCTTATGGTTACCAATCAAAGCCATTGCTGGGAGGTAAATGGTAGGACGTACACAATATTTCTCAGGAAACTGGCCTAAGAAAACCTGAGACTTGGTAGTGATAATTTGCAAACCTCAAATTCCTGCAGAAATCTCTAGGATGCTGAACTAAATGAAAAGGAAAAAGTCTGGGGAAAAAATACAAGTGTAGAATACCAAACCTTATAAGATTTCTAACATTAATAACCAGTGCTTCCAACTTAAGGAGTAATGTGTGGTTTGTAGGAAGTCAGTTTTGTCAGAAACTCTGGCGAATATTAACATAAATAACAGAAGACTTAGGTATGAACTGGCATTGGCGCAGAGCTGAGAGGTTCTGTTTTCAGCTGACTTTATACAAGGAACACAGAGAAGTGATGAACCTGACATAGAAGAGAATATATGATTTTTATGATCTTTGAGTATCCTTTTATATTTGCTATTTTATTTTTTCTTTCTATTTTAAGGGAATTTTCATCTTGTTTTACTTTGCCTATTCATTTTAAATGAGAAGGAATTGAAATACTTATCAAACGAATGCCTTGAAATAAATGGACTTTGTTCACAGAATGCAATCCACAGAGTGTTGAAATGAATGTTATGTGGATGCAAGAAACAAGGTGAAAAAGGAACAGTGCATGTCACTTAGATCCTTTGTGTACAATTTTAATGATATTTTGATTCTCAGATTATTTTTACCTTTGTTTTTTCCGATTAGGAAACACCAAAAATCAAAACACACATTTACATGATTTGTTTTTCTTTCAGACTAATCCGTAATGGGAGTTTTATTTGCTCTGATTTTCTTTCACCGCTGCAGTTTTGGTTAACACAGCCCGCGGATGATGCTCTGGCCAGGTACACAGTATGAATCGTGACAATGGACAGACCTGGTCCTCACCAGGTAGAGGGCAGACAGGGCGGTGCCTAGGGAAGGGACGCGGCACAGAAGACCTCCGTCAGGCCCCAGGCTTGCTGGATGATATGCCGGCCCGCATCCATCAGGAACAGCAGGAGCAGCCCCTCCAATTGCGAGAAACACTTGAAAAGTGACCTTACCACAGTGTTGGAGTGGGCAGCCTCTGTTCCTCCACAGAAACATTGAGAAAAGAAGAAGACCTTTCCAGAACCAGCTTAGCAGAACTCTGGAAAACAGTGTGGTTTTCTGCAACCAGCTGAACGCTGGGTCAAGATAGTGCAATTCAACACTACGAGGAGGCTTTGCTGTGGCCCTTTAATTTTCGTGCCCAACCTCCCTTTGTTCCTGGTCTGAGACCCGGTCCTTGTTAGGGCAGAGAGATATAACCCCCTATTAGTGAGATACTGTGTCTCTAACTTGTGTGGGAACCTGCAGGGTGTGTGACTCTGTCTTGCCAGACTCTGAACTTAGGCAGGGAAACCGTGGACTTTTTGAAAATGCAAAGAGGTGAACTGAAAACCTGCACATTTCAGAAACAAAACGGCACCATGGAGTTAAATGATGGGGTTCCTAACGCCAAAGAGTTTGAAAGACTGGCCAGAGGCCAGGGGCTGATTCTTGGAAATGAGGACATTCAAAAGCATCCTGTATGTGGGGGGATTTAGAGATCTATGCACCTGGCCAAAGCAAGACATGTGCTCAGAAAAGACCCGAACACCTTGCATGTTCACCTTGGGCTACTCCTGGGCTCAGTGCCAGGCCGGCTAAGTGTTGGAGTGCCCAGCAGAGAGCCAGTCTGCTTTGGTTTTGTTTCTGCCTTTCTCTTGTTGCTGTTTAGTGTTATGTTTGTGTATCTGTTCTATTTCTTTTTTTTGTTTTTTTGTTTGTTTGTTTGTTTTTGGTTTCTCCTTTTACTTGGTGTCCAAGGAAATCCCTGTCAAAACATTAGCTGAACACAAGCTAAAAGAAGAGAGACTTCAGTGGTCTCACGGAAAGAGAAATACAGTTTTGCAGAAACAGTTTGGCTTCAAGAGTTGTTCACAAATGTGCTAGTTCAAGCCGTCAACAAGCAGCACCCACAAACCGTGAGGAGGAAGGAGAATCTGACTTCTGCCATTTATACATTTGGGAGACTCAAGCTTTTGGTAACAGCAAATCACAAGGTGTGCAAGCTGTCATGTATGCTTCACGCAGAGCAACAAAGTAAATGGACAGGGCCATCCTTAAGAAAATGCAGACATCACATTTGACCGAGAAAATATTTTGTAAAAAAGTCTTAAATACCCTCTAAGCACTAAAGGAATAGATGGGAAGAGTAGCAAAGAAAATTATGAGAACAACATATAATGAAATGAAAGTGTAAAAGAGGTGGAAATTATACATAGAAACGAAAAACTTGTGATGCCGAGAAGCACAATATCTAAAATGGAAGGCTGGCTCTGGAGAGTCACATGCAGCTGAGAGTAGGTAAGAAAAAGTTGTAAGACTCACAAGAAACAGATAAGTAGCAAAAAATGGCACAAGTATTTTTTTAAATGAGAATTACTTCAAGTGTAAATGAATTAAACTGTCTAATCTGAAAACAAAGGTGAACATAAAGCATTTTTTAAAAAATGTAAAACTCTCATAAGAAAATGTATGGTTAAATGTCTATGACTTTGGATTTGGAAGTAGATTCTTAGATATGACACCAGAAGCTTGAGTAACAAAAGAAAATCAGATAAACTTGACTTCACCAAAATATGAAATTTCTCTGCATCAAAGAACATTTTCAAGAAAATGAACAATCGGCTTCATTTCTAAAATGGACAAATAACATGAGTAAAACTTTCTCCAAAGGAGACATGTGAAGGACCAGTGACACATAAAACCTACTCAAAATTGTTAGTCATCAGGGAAAGGGAAATAAAAATGACATGGATACCACATCACATCTACTAGAATGGTTGTCCTGAGCACAAAAAAGAAACAAACAGAAAACAGCTAGTGTCATCAAAGACGTGGAGAAATTGGAGGTCCCGCAGTGTGCTGTGGGAATGTCCCACCACACAGCCATCATGGGAAGCAGGTGGGAGGTTTCCTCTGGCTCAACGTGGGATGACCACGCAGCCCAGCAGCTGGATTCCACCTCCAACAACTGGAGAGAGAGAGGCAGGCAATGTTGATTGCAGAGTTTTCACAGCAGCTGAAGGTGGAGACAGTCCACTGTCCATTGGCAGATGAACAAGTAAACAAAATGCGTGTGTGTGTGTGTGTGTGTGTGTGTGTGTGTGCATGTGTGTGCATGCACACACGATGACATTATTCAGGAGATTAATCAAGTCTTGGGACATAAAGCCATTGCGCTCAGTAAAGCCAGACACAGAAGGAAAAAGGCTGTATAATTAATTCCACTTGGATGAAGTATTCAGAATAGTCACATTCTGAAGTAGATTAAAGTATAACCAAGCAGAGAGCTCCTCAGGGCCCCACTGGGTGGTGGAAATGGGAACTCAACAGAAGGCCCAGAATTATGGAGTTTTACCAGTGCATATTCTACAGAGTTTAACACCGTGTGAGGCCCTCCTCACTGGCATTTACCAGGAGGAGCGTGAGTGACAAGAAACACGTCCAACTAAGAAAGAGCATAGTGCCCGGAGTCTGTGACACATACCTGATACTAAGTGAAATGTGAGGAAATGAAGTGGATCTGAGGCCATGACCTGGAACATTCAGTGGCCCCAGGAAGGTGTGGACAAAGGACCCACAGCAGGTGGCTGTGTGCAGCATGTGAGATTCTCAGAACATTTCAGTATTTTGGGAGTTTGTTCATCTCAATCAAGGAACTTAAAACTAAAAAGGAGATGGGTGTGAATTCTGTTCATAGCACGCCGTTTGCAGAGCACGTGCTTGTCCGATACACAGTATTACAGAGACCATAACTCAGCCACTGTCTTCTAACGCTTCCCACTTGTAGAGTTGACATGTGATAACCACTCAATACCATTTTGTCAGAGGCTGCAGTAGTTTCCTGTTTATCAGACAGTGTCTCCCAAACATGCAGGGCAGGGGCCAGAAGTTCCTCACATGGTGGATTTCTAATCATCTCCATGACACACGGCCTTGAGCATGAAGTGGGATACCCAAACCATCTAATGATAATATTATGTTTCCAGTAACTGATTTATGGGATTTTATTTCACTCTGGTGCTTATTTAGGTTTCAAGGAGGATGAACCAGAATCACACAGAATAGCTTGGGAAAGAGGCCTGAGTTGTCTGCCTTTGGACGAGTATCAAGCACAAACAGCATTTTCTGGGCCTGTTCTTGTCTTGTCATCAACTTCCGAGCACATACAGAGAAAAACTGGAATGACCATACAGAGAAATTACGAAGCATGGTAAAGATCAAAACAGTACAATTTAAAGCTATCTCTCTAGGAACATATGAAGCCATAAAATTCTAAAATCTAATTCCTGGGACAAAGCCTATAACACAAAGAAACAAAAATTGCACAGCATGAATCCAGTCCTCTGCCAGTCTCTGGAGCAGTAGAGAACTTTATGGTCTTTATCTGTGTTTGTTATGAGGCTGAATGTGACCTTGGGACTGATAGTCCCATAATCAGGATTGACTGTCAAATGAAGAAATGTAAAACAGAATCTTATGGTAGAGCTTCCTCAACCAAGCTTTATAACCACCATGTGTTCTTGTTTGATTAAATACTTGGTTGGAATTTAAAATGAATCTTTGAGATTTAACACATTAAAATAGAAGAAATTAAAATTTATAATCCTAAGACAATTTTAGAGATGTTCTCTAATGGACAGTTTGAAAATAATCATTTCCTAATCAAACTCATGATAGGTCTTTGCAATAGCAAATATTTCAAGAATCAGTAAATCGATTCATGCAGACCTAGATGGGCATTAGCTCCATGATAAGTCTGTTTAGTGTGAAGCATTTCTCTTCCAGAAGCACCTGTGTGCATGAACGTATGTGAGCGTGTTTGGTTCCAGACTGAAAGATTTCCAAACAAAACATATTTTGTTGTAGATATTGATTACATTTCTGTTTAAGTATTTAGTTACTTTGCAGTCCTCTTAGAATGAAGCAAAATTCTGGGTAAAAAACCCTGAAAAGTTCTCTAGATACGATTTTAGTTGCCGGTTGCTAGTGTGTCAGTAATACTTTCACTGGTCTTGCATACCATAACCACAGACATAAATGTGAATATATTTTCTGTGATGTGGTAATAAAATTAATATCACATTTAACATGATAGAGAGAGAAAATCTGGAAGGAGAGAGCAGGAGTGATTTATCAGTTAGAAAAACTTGTATTTTGGAGGGGAGATTTTTGATGTCCTGGATTAAATGGCTCTTTGATTTTGAAATAGTTGATTATTATTTTCCATTTCTTATCTATACAGCAGCAAAAAAGGGGAACTTATTTTGTTTATGAAACCAGAGCAGCTTGAGATCAGTGTGCCTTCCTCCTTGGCTCCCCTCATGCTGTTTTGAGGCAGGGCATTTTGGATGTACTTTGTCTATTCTTCCCTATCGCTGTCATCTGCCTATGCTTGTGCTTATTTTTCCCTCTCCAGTCCTTTGCTACCTCCATATTCTCTTTACTTCCGTGTGTGTGTGTGTGTGTGTGTGTGTGTGTGTGTGTGTGAGAGAGAGAGAGAGAGAGAGAGAGAGGGAGAGAGAGAGAGAGAGGATTTCATTGTTGTGATGACCTATGAAGAAGAACTCTCACCCTTGATCCTTGACATCCCTAATCTCTGTGACTTTCTCCTCCAATCCACTTGAGCCACTTGAGTGGGGAAAAAAAAGAAGAAAAGGAGTTAAATTAAGATGACCTGTGTCATATCCTTTTGTTCCTACCTTCATGGTTCTATCCTTTTAAATGCTCTTGGGTACTGGGTTGCATGTTTATTGCTAAATATTTCTAGAAGAAAATAAACTTGAGAAATATATTAAATATGCATTTCTGAACATGCTGTGTTTAAAAACCTACAAGGACTATGGGGCACCTGGGTGGCTCAGTCATTTAAGTGTCCAACTCAATCTCAGCTCAGGTCATTATCCCAGGGTCCTGGGATTGAGCCCTATATTGGGTTCTGTGCTGACAGCGCTGAGCCTGCTTGAGATTGTCTCTCTGTCTCTCTCTCTCTCTGCCTCACCCATGTTCTCTCTCTCTCTCAAAGTAAATACATAAACTTAAAAAAATTTTAAAAAACCACAGGGACTTTCATATGAAGCTTAAGCCCATTGTTTTGGGGTATGCAGTCTTTAAGCTCTTGGAGTCTTCCTGTGTTTCTAACAGTGTTTCTCACACATTCCTCTGTCCGTTTCAGGATATAGTTTTTCCAGCTCTCCAGGGTTGCACAAATGTGTTGGGTTTTCCTCCTCCTTGTCTCTATCACTGGCTAACTCTCCCCTGCTGAGGACCCTGCTCTTCTCTTTCCCCAGCTGGGCACTGAGTCTACTGAACTTGGAAACATTTCCCAAATCCTCTCTCTCTCATCTCAAACACAGTCAGGTTCCTCTCCTAAGTATTCCATTAAATACTCTAAATTTTTCCATATTTATTACTTGTTACACTTGTTTGTTTCATTAATCATTGTGTGGATCATACTAGCTTTTGAGAATAGGTTTGGAGCCTTGTTCATTGGCATCTGACACATTAGGTACCCAAATAATATTCAATAAATGTGGAAAATGAAGACCTTTTGTAATGATATTTTAAAATAAATAGCTCACACAAATACTGTTTAATTTCAAAAATGGATTTGAATTTTGAGTTAATTAAAAAACTTAATTCAGATTTTATATGATGTAATCTTTAAAATCTTTAATTTCAATTTTGTTTGGCAGATTTTAATATATAAAAATACACTCTAACTACATATAAATATATTAGGTACATCACTCTTTACTTGATTCAGTGGTTTTAAAGTGCTTGTTAACCTTTCAAATTAGATTCATTCTATCAATTATACTTAACATGGGAACTTTTATCTTTCCCTTTTAGATTTCTTTAATTAGCTTCATTACTCATTTTAGTATTTTTATAATATTGAAGATGTATATATAGCTACGTAGCATCCAAAGACTTTTCAATGATTTGTTCAATGATTGCTAGTAAAAGAATAAGGAAAATGTGGATTTTTCCAATACTTGAATTCATTGTTATAGAAAGTTTTTTTAAGTTTATTTGTTTATTTTGAGGGGAAGCAGAGATAGGAGAATAATAAGCAGGCTCCACGCTGTCATCACAGAGTCCTATATGGGGCTCAAATTCATGAACTGTGAGATTATGACTTGAGCCAAAATCAAGAGCTGCATGCTTAACTGACTTAGCCACCCAGGTGCCCCTGTTATGAAAATGTTTTTTAATCAGACTAATACAAATGTAAAAGCAAATCCCTCTTCTATGAGCTTGCTTCTCAGCAAATAAGAAAACAAAAACAAAATAAAAAATAAATAAAAAACAAACTATAATTATTACTGATCCTATTTTCTATAAATTAATATAATATAATGTATTACATGAGTGGTAAGCCAAAAAAGGGGAACTCATGTTCTCTATCTTAAAATAAAAAAGGATTCAAGGGGCTTGTCTAATGAACACGTCTATATCATAACAAAATTTTAAGTTTGTAATATTTTGTGCATTAGGTGTACTAAATATTTGAATATCATATATAAGTGAGTATCTAAGTGCTTTGCAAATTTGACTTGTATCCTCATCTGGTATCTCAATTTGTTATGTTATTCAGTGATAGCATAAGAATTTTGAAAGATTAAGAGATGTCTTTGCCTTGCATATTTTGGGCCCTTTCATCTATTCTTGGTGTTAATACCCATCCCCAACACACACACACACACACACACACACACACACACACCATCACCATCACCATCACCATCACCATCACCATTACCACCACCACCACCACCACCATCCCATCACCATCATCATCATTGCCATTAGCATCATCATCATCATCACAACACCATTATCACCATCACCAACACCATCATCACCATCACCACAACCACCACCATCACCATCATTACCAACCGTTCACCATCATCATCACCATCACCACCATCACCATCACCAACCCTTCACCATCATCATTGCCATCATCATCATCATCACAAACACCATCATCACCATCAGCAACACCAACATCACCGTCACTGTCACCATCATCCCCATCCCCATCACCATCATCACCATCACCATCACCATCATCTCCATCACAATCAACAAATCACCTGACAGTTCTGCTGTGCTCATCTACTCATGGGAGAAGTATGAGAGCAAAAAGCAAAAAAACAAAAACAAAACAAAAAAACCCCAAAACCAAAAAACAAACCCTCCTAACACATTTTCTTGTCTTTTGATTTTCCAAATTTAATGAACTATAATGGTTCACAACTGAGTAAATTATTTTAGAGGAAGCAGATTAATAGATGAACAGTGTTGTTTATTTTAAGACCAGAGAAAAGAAAATTATTTTTGTGGGGTTGAGGGTTTAGGGATAGGAAACTCATGAATAGGCCTCCTGGCCTCCTGGAAATGGGAGTATTCTTGTTAACCTGCTTCAAGTGTGAAGCCCTATGAAAGATAATAGTAACATGAAGAAAGTAGACTCATATCCTTTAAGAAATTTAGGAGCAGAGCAAACAGGAAAGAGAACAAGGAAGAAGCAGAATGCTTGACATTGGAAAATGAGAGCAGATGAAAGGGAAAGCAGAGTGAGTGTAGTAGCACCATCACTGGTGAGGATGTGGCAGAGAGGAGTGCAAGCTAGGGGTGTGTATACACACTGGAATATTACTCAGCCTGAGTAAAGTAAAATGTCATCATTTGTGACAGTATCGATGGACTTGGTACTATCCTCAGTGAAATACGTGAGGCAGAAAATGATATATATCATATGAGTTCACTCATATGTGGAATCTAACAAAACAAAACAGATTAAGAAGCAAAACAAAACAGAAACAGACTCAAATACAAGAACCTGTTCATTATTAGAGAGGGGACAGACTGGGATGGATTGCGGGCAGGTGACACAGGTGAAGGGGAGTAAGATGTACACACTTCTGATTATAAGTAAGTAAAACACAGGATGTGGAATGTACAGCACAGGGAACATAGTCAAGGATATTGTGCTAACTTTGTGAGGTGACACTGGTAACTAGTTATTGTGGGGATCATCTGGTGATGCACAGAAATACCAAGTCACTGTGATGTAACCTGAAACTTACCAGGTATCATGTATCAACTATACTTTAGTAAAAGTGTAGAAATGAAATAAAGAGGGTCATGGAGGGGAACTCACTGGTGGCTTGTGTGGACTGATGGTTGAGGATGAGGCTAGCTAATGGTCATGACGTTTGGCGGCACAGACGGATGACATGAAGACAGCGTAATTCCTCTTCTCCCAGTCTGTGAAATTTAGATAAGGCAGTAGAGGATAGAAAGAATCACAGATTAGATTTAGTTTATTCTGTTTGTTGAAGTGGAGACATGACAGAAATTAGGTTGGGTGACACAAATACCAGGGAAGATCCATTGGTTGTCACCGATGCTCCTGCCTTTCAGTTACCTGCTGGCTTCTCTCCTCCTTCTCCTCCTCCTCACTCTCCTGGTGTCCACACTTCCTGGCATATGTGTGTGTCCCTCTTTCCTTGGGATGGAACAGATCAGCAGTGCTTCTGATGTCTCCTCAGTATAACTCAGAACACGGAACCAATCTTAATGAAAAGTCAGTGGGGTCAAATGAAACATGAATTTGCTACTATCACTCATGTCAACATGTAGTTGTTTCCAGAAACACACACCCAGAAATATGATTCTATGGATGTTTCTGAAGATATACATAAATGTAACTTTCTAAGTTGAGATGCTATGTGACTCAAACAGATGGGGTCTTCTGCAAGTGCCTTTTTTAAGTCTGCGGCCACGTCTGCTTCTCAGACAAGAGCTCTTGTGATTCTTACAGGGCCTCTAAACTCCAAGCATATCTACCCCTTTGTTTTTATTTCAGATATGACAGTTTTATTCCTGCTGGAGAGCCTTTGCTGTATCCACTGTCCCTGGCTTTAAATCTACAAATGAATGTTTTCTATTTTGTCGTTCACACCTCAGCCTCTGTGTCCCTTCCTTAGTGATTGCCCAGCCTTCCGCCATTACTCAGCTGCAAATCTATGCAGAGTGCTTACACTGCCCTCTGATCCCCATATCCTGATCTTCCACTTTGGGGCACTTCCAAATGTGCTTTTTTCTCTGTCATGCAGTGATTTCTAAGACATACAGTCCACAAGGATGGACATTTCCCCTGCTTTATTCAGTAATATATCCTAAGGAGTGTCAGTGTTCCATAAAGATTTCCTTAATGGTAAGAAAAGATTTTGTATTTTTCTTGTTAAAACTATTAATTCTTATATGCCCAACACCCTTCAAGGTATGGTCTATGAATGTGATGTTTTGTCTGCTTTCTTTACTGGTTTATATAAAGTGCATAAACAAAGCTTGGCAAACAGAGAACTCAGACATATTAAATTACATAATGCATTTCTCATGGGATAAGCAATTAATTTTAAGTTACTTCAAGATTTTACTTTTCTCGTCTTACCCAAACATTAAAAGCACTTCAATAACTACCATATATCTAATAGATTCTAGTATATTTGGATAAGTCTTTCACAATATTATTAGTAGGTCATAATCTAAGTGACATGAAAAGTAATGCCAAAAGATGGAAAAGAATGATGATCCTTAATGTTTGCAAGTGTCCATGGTAGTGGGCCTTCTCAATACATTGTTATAAACACCATGGACCAGCATTTATGAAGGGTATTCTCACATTTTAAAAATGTGCACATGATCTGTGTCTTCCTCTCTCTAGTCTTCTCCCCCCCACTCTCTCTCAAGAATAAACATTACAAAATTAAAAATAAAAATAAATAAATAAATAAACATGTGCACATGAAAAATTAAAATGGAAAAATTTGGCAATTATAGTTTTAGAAAATGAGTTTTAGTTATAGAAGTCAACTGCTATATCTAATTTTTGCAAAAACATTTTTGTTATAGAGTTGTTTAGTGTAACATAAATTGGAAGTATTCTGAATGTTCTAAAATTAATCAAGGTTGGTATGTTGATATAATAGAAAAACATGATTTGTAGCCCCCAAAATATATAATGTAGATTCATATTTTCTCACATGGACATATTTGCTAATTAGAGTGTTAAAGTTGAAACAGGGTTTGAAATATATAGCATGATTTATTTGATAATATTTATGGTTAGTTTATATCCTAGATATGTAAATGAAATAGCTAATTCGATATTTTAATGTATTGTGCTCAAAACTTAGGGTGAAACAGGGGATGGGGAATAAGGTGTGCATTTGTGGTGACAAGCACTAGGTATTGTATAGATGTGCTGCATCACTATACTGTACACCTGGAAGTAATATTACACTGTATGTGCACTAACTGGAATTTAGCTAGGAAAATAAACAAATAGAAAGCAAAAAATAAAAAAAATAGTGTTCAGAGAAATGCAAATTAAAAACAGCAGGATGCATACTGGCTGGAATGGCTAAAATTTAAAATACTGAGATAGTTTCTGTCCTTCTCTGCCTGGCTTACTTCACTCAGCATGACACCCTCAAGGTCCATCCACTTTCCTACGAAGGGCCATATGTCATTCCCTCTCATTGCCATGTAGTACTCCATCGTGAATATATACCACATCTTCTTGATC